>NC_041357.1:6977004-7181239 GCF_900634415.1 Cottoperca gobio
AAGGATTAAAAAAATACAAATACATTTGATTCATTGCCACTCGTGAGTTCAGATTGATCAATACTGTGACAGCACGCTGATGTTTACACAATATTGTTTACTTTGTACGGTCTAGTAGCACCCAGGTCTCATGAACTAAATCTACATGTACAGAAAAACAAGAGTGTTTATTTGACCATGTTATGACTTGTTGTTATGGTCTTCCACATTCCAAGGTGTTTTGTTTTTCTTCACAGAAGGAAACTGGATCAAAATCAGAGCTGATAGCATTTTGGGCATTTAACAACCACCAGCTGTAAAAAAAAATGTAAAAAAAGGCAGCAGGATTGCCAGAATCCAACACACTTAACGCACAGGAGACAAAACATTAGGCCTGTTTACCACTCAGGGATGCTTTAAATGACAGCATTTTACTGAACTGAACATGTACTGGCTGTTAACCTTTTCACACCACTCTTAGAAAAATGAGCTCTCTGTGAATGCCATGGTACTGGTACTTTATTTTTAAATGATTAGCGTTATAAAGTTAACATTAAAACAAAATTATGGTTGAACAAATAGCCAAACCAGAAGAGAATGCATAAAACAGCACCCATTATGCTTGTCCCAGCAGTTAAGAAGTACTATGGTTAGATACCCAATTGTAATGGATAATCGTGCTGTGTGATGTACTGTTTTCTTTCAGATATTTGTGTCAGGAGACCAAACGGAAAAATTGTGAATTTGGAATTACTGAGTAAAGTGTCCTCACACGCCTGGCCATGTGACTCAAGAATCATGTTATTGGTTTGAAGGACAGTTTGACACCTGATCTCATACAGATCTAATCCATATTCATTTGTATTCTTTTGAAGTCCATCAGCAGCCCCAGAGCTGCAGTTTATGCTAAATTCATTCATGGCTCTTCACACACATTATCAACCCATTATCAATCCAGGTTGACCTAATACGATTCACACTGCTACCTTAGCAATAAATACAAAAACAATCACCACTTGTAACCCTATCCATTTGTAACATCCTGATTTGTGTGCACATTATTTTTGTCTGGATTACTTTTTTAAATACTAGCGTCTCCTGTCCTGTGTGCTTCCTGCCTCCTTGATTATCTACTCTTGCCCTCAATTACTCACCTGCCCTTGATTTTAACATTAGTCTACCCTGTTTGTATACTCCCTTGTTTTCCCTGTTGCCTTGTTGACTTTTTGATTTTGCTTGTTTTAACTAAATGGCAGTAAATTCCACATTCTTTGGTTTAGGCGATTAGTTTTCTTTGTGAATTCATCGCTTTCCTGGTATATGGTTTCTATGGTTCTGTGTATGACTGTGTATTACCACCGGTTTCTTCAGTAAAGACTTTGCCTTTTTGACCTTAACCTCGTGTCCTGTGTCTCTGCATGTGAGTCTCTGTTCTGCCCAGAACCATTAAACCATTAAGCCATTAAAATGTTGTTACATGAAGACAACAAAAAGAATGACTGGACGAAAGAAATAGTGACATTTTGTGAAGGAAATAATAAATAACAAAAACAAAATGTTATTCAACTCAATGAATGAACAAACACGGCAGGATATAGAAAACAAACATGCTATAGAAATAATAAAGCTTGGAAATATTGCTGACTGTTTGTTCTTTCAGCTGTACGAAAACACAGCCATAAGCACTGATGGCACTGCAAGAGGATTACAACTTCCACAAAATGGTGAGCAACCCCACCTGTGCCAAATTCATCCAAACATTGGTTTGTATTTGATCAATTATTTGCATCTTCAACGTGACATCCTGAGCTAATGAGACTGACTCTCAGTTGTTACATTAGCAGCACATAGGGGGCACCCTAGTGGCCTAGAGATTTGATGTGGTGATCATGTAACTGCAATGTCCTCGGTTTGAGTGAAGCTGGGCATATTTAATGCACTTTATTGGAAACAGTTCTCAGTGTAAAAGTCCTGCATTCCAAATGTTTACTTAAAAGTATTTCATGCATTAATGTGTTCATCACTTTAATGTGGAAGCTGGTAAAGGTGAATCATTTTAATTCATTTATATACATCTGGGTAGCTTGTGTCTGTCCCAAAGCACGGATCAATAAAGTCTTGTATTAACCTATGATAATACTTTTATTTGTTGATATTCTGTACTGTTTTGTACTGTACTTTTAGTGGGGTATAAGTATAAAGTACCATACAATGGAAATTCTCAAGTAAAGTACAAGTACCAAAACATTATATCTAAGTAGTACAATAGGATATGTTACTAAATGTACTTAGTTATATTCCACCACTCATCCCCATCTCTCTCAACTCATTCCCTGTCAGCGCTCTAATGTCAGCTTCCTAAAGAAATGGGCTCTGTAACTTAGGCGGGGCTTTTCTGGGTCTGCACTGCCAAGATAACCACAAAACACCACTTGACATTACCTCATGTCAACACTGAGTGAATTTCATCTAACCTCACTTTAATAACGATTTTTTAATAACTAAATTTCTATAATTTACTGCTGATAAACATGTTTTGGTTATTGTTGGACAGACCAAAAAAAAGTGTCTTTTTTATCCACATGTTTGGTATATTTAAGTTCAAGTCTTTATTTCTTATAGCCTATGCACAATAATTACACTGGAGCAGTTGTTGGCATTGAAGCTACCTCTTACTACTAAATGTATAAAAACAAAAACTGGGAAATGAGAATGAGAATCCAAGGCGTAAAGCATAAAATAGTACAGAAGTTAAAATATAGGAATACAATATAATATTTAGGCCTATATAAAATAAAATAATAATAATAATAATACAATATAATTATGTGGTACACTGGTGTACAGTCGTGATGGAATGAATAAACTGACAGGATTAATATAGCCATGTGTACTGTAAACTGCGGTGTGTGTAGGTAAACATGGAGTAGAAGTAGTATAAAGGTTAACTGTACCAGTTTGGCGTGAGTAAATACATGCAAGGGCAGTAGTGAAACTGTCAATATATAGGCTACTTTATATTATAAATGCCATTTAACAGTGAGAGGGCAGTATTGGACACATAAACCAACTCTTGGCATGTTAAACCGCTGTGTGGTTTGGACCTCTTTGTCTTTGTGGGCGTGAATGTGCATGAGCCACTGTTGACCATTTGGTTTGAGGGAGAGTAACGTTACATGCAGGCAGAACGACACACCTATCAGCCTGACAGACAGACAGACAGACAGACAGACAGGTCCTAACGTCACAGCTGGGCTGGGGCTCGGTAAGGGGTTGGGACTGAGCAGACCGCTCCCCGGAGTTGCAGTGGAAGCTACTGGAGAGGCGGGCGGAGGCATGGAAATCCATGCATGGCTCTGTCTCCTTTCATCGTAACGTTATCAAAAGCGTACGGATATTGACTCAACTGTTCTCGTGCAATGAAGCACATTCAGGTTTTCGTGTAAGCACAACGCACAGAAGAGGAGGCCTTTGATAGTTTACTGGTAAGCGGGCTTTTTATTCCAGCTAACGTTAGAAAGTGTAACGTTAGCTAGCAAGCTAACCTGCTTGACGCTATGATGCAGCAGATAAGCCTACCTAAGTCTGGCTAAAATAGCTCCTGCAATAGTCGGGCTTTTTAGACAGGCATGCCCACTGGCATGACTTAATTATTAGCCCCCTGTCATACCTACACATTATGGTGTTAGGTGTATGCCTTGGTATTTTATGCTTTGCTAGCTGAGTGACGTGAGGAAAGTTAGCTAACGTTAGCTAACGTAAACAGTAGCGCAAGTTGACAGTCGTTGCAAAACAAACTGCGAACAGTATGCAATTGAACGTTTGCCACAAGAGCTCGTAAGGCTACTGTTAACGTTATTCGTGTGATGCCATGTCTTGAATGTTTGCCAGTCTCCAGTAAGGTCAGTGATTTGTTAAACGGTTAGCCGTTGGTGATTATCACAACAGGAAAACTGGCTTTCTAATCTGACACAACAAGCAGGTTAGCAACCCTCTTTTGCTTTCAAGCCTGCTGCTTTGTCATTGTAACTTGCTGACTGTCTAATGTTATCAGCTGGTGCTTAGCTAGTTACGTGCTAAAAACCTCAGCTAAAACCACAATTAAATTAATGTTAGCATGGGCCGTTGCTGCAGATAAGTTGTCCTGTCCAGTTACCTAGCTAGATGCTAACCGTCTATAATAATACTGTAGCTACTTAAACAACTGCATTGTTGTCTGTAACCTCAGTGTGGCTGTCAACACGGGGTGACTGAAGAAAACCAGTCACCTTCACTAATGTTAGAAGCTAGAACAAACCAGGCATCAACAATAGAAGCAAGCAGAAAATGTCAATGATAAACATATTTGTTTATACACCAGGATGGTGGATCTACAGTAGCTCAGGCTGTAGTCAGTGGTAGAAGAAGTATTCGGATCTAGACAATAGTATGCCCAGTTCCGTATTTTACTTAAGTAAAAGTAATAGTATCAAAATATATCCACTGTAAAAGTACTCATGCAGAGTGGCATACATCAGAATAATATATATTATATTATTGAATAATAATAATTGATGCATTACTGTGTTAATCACTTTAATGTTTCAGCTGTTGCAGCTGTTTAATGTTGCAAGAAAGCTTGTGAATTTCAACAAGGGATCAATAACGTGTTATCCATCATTTTAAATCATAATTCATAAAAACATAATATATATAAGTACAACATTTATATGTAGTGGAGTAGAGGTATAAAGTAGAAGAAAATGAAAATACACACGCAAAGTAGAAGTGCCTCAAAGTTGTACAGTACTTGAATATATGTATTCAGTTACTTTCCACCATTGGTTGCACTGAATATTCAAAAATTCCTTCATGACATGAATGAGCTTCAGATATTATGGATTAGAAAATATGACTTTGATAAAATACATATATTCTGGGTAAATAGGTGCATTTTGGTTAAAGTTGGCAGCATTTCCATGTCATTATGTGGTTCTGTAGTTGACATATAGGTTTTGAGTGTTGAAATGTCCTATTCCTATGTGTTCCTATGATCTGACCTATGGACCATTCTGGATAGATCAGGTAATGCTCGCATTAGACCTTGTGTTTGGCTTGTGAGGCTTTACAACAGTGTAGTGATACTAAACATGTAATTGTTCTGTTTCTTTGCCACCCATTTGTCTTTCTTTGCAATCAAAAAATGGCAGAATGCATGCTATGATCACCTTCTGAGTCTTTTGTGAATGGCCCACTTGGTCATAACACTGGTGTATGGTTTTAATTGTTTTAGCCTGGAATGTTACTGTTTTTGTTTCTATAGGATTTTAAAAATTGTATGCAAAAGGGGTTGATCCTGGAATTCTATTATTGTATTTAACTTTACAGGATATAGCCAGACTGATAGTCAGCAGTAGTCTGTTTCTTGTCAATCCATATGTACAGTTTACTGGTTGCTTCCATGGTTATTTCAGTTAATGTTCACAAGTCAAATAGATCAGTGCAGACGCTGTGTTTGAATAGGGTTTTATTTGAGGTAGTAAGATAATGGGCTGTAGTTTATATTGATTACATAGGATTTATGAGGGATCTAATCTGTGATTGGTTGTATAAAGAAATGCATTTGATTGAATATTTAGTTTTTGTTGACTTCATGCCATAGAGGTGCTGATTAAATTATACAGTAATTTCTATAGCTCTTGTGTCTCATAGTGGTGTTGTATTGGCTTGCATTCTTTTGAAAGTTTCTTATTAATGATCAAATATGATTCTGGACAGATATTAGAAACACTTGTTAATACAATCGTCTAACAGAAGAGTTGGGTTGCAACTAACAATTATTTTCATTATCCATTAATCGATTAGTTGACCTATTGTTACAGCTCTACACCACAGTAAATCTCATAACCTCGCTCATCAGCTTCATTGTTCTCTGGCTCTGAAACATCTTCTGGATTTACGGTGCAATAAAGAATAAAAATAATGCTGGTGAATGATTTTTGTTAGTTGCTCAGATAGATATCAACACCTCAATCCCTCCCATACACACAAAGACTGAATCTGAACTTTGTTTGAATTTGTTGAGTTTACTGATTACTTATCACCACTTAACTCAAAGGGTATTGATCATATTCTTCCACAAGAGAATGATAGTCGGGGTGTTAACCCGATGAAAGGTATTTGGATGGGATGTTGGCCTTAATTTTGAACCACACAAGACTTTACTCATCAGGTCTTTGTACCTCATGTCGAGATTTAATCGGAGACAACAGAAGCAGTACAGTTGGCCAGTTCTAGATTGCAGCTGGTGTCATTTTTTAAACCTTTGCTAGGAAGCATGCCTTTTGTTTCCACTTGTCTGTTCTTTCAATCAAAGTTTGGACTTCTATAACTCATTATGCACAGGTCAACATGTGTGTAGTGTTTACAACATGGCAGACTTGAGTTAGTCTGCAAAATTATGGTTAAACTTCATAATTGACAAAAGTGATGAAATAAAATGTAATCAGTGTGTTCATTTTGGTACAATTAATAATAATACTTTAATGTGACATGATAAAAACCTCTATTTAACCAGGGTACTTTTCACTGAGCGCAGTCCTCTTTTTACATAAAACTCTCATTTACTGCAGTATGGTATAAGATTGGAATCAAACCTTTTCAGTCAGCAGACAGTCCTATTCTGTCGGGCAGATATCAATAACCTGCACTATTTTCTGTTTTGATATATAATGGGTCGTATTTACCTCATCTGCTTTGATAGCTCCATGTTAAGGCCCTGTCACATGTGGTGCATATGAAAATTAGCATATACAATGTATATGAACGTATACAGAGCCTATTGATAGCATGTCACGTATTTATACAAAACGTATTCGACGAATGCCCAACAGATGCTTAACTAATTCCTAGCGTATTCCTTCGCCGTATGCCGGCGTATACGGAATATCGGCAATACACTGGTGTACGTTGTTGAACGCTGAGAGTGTGAAACGTTTTTTGAGCATGTTCAAAAGCGTATTGCCAATATTCCGTATACGCCGGCATACGTTTCCGCCATACGGCGAAGGAATACGCTAGGAATTAGTTAAGCATCTGTTGGGCATTTGTCGAATACATTGGCCATTTGCTCTGATACGTTTGTATAAGTACGTGATACGCTATCAATAGGCATTATATACGTTCATATACGTTGTATATGCAAATTTTCATATGCGCCTGCATACGTTTCTGCCATACGGAACTGTGTGACGGGGCCTTAAAGGAGAATGTTTGTTTCTTCATCTTAATTCATATGATTATCCAGTGAAGAAGCCGTCTTAAATTGCTCGATGTTGGCACCTATAAGAATCTTACAAATGGTTAACCTCAAACTATATAAACGATTATTGTTTTTTTCCACATTTTATATGGCCATCAGGAAACACAGCATATAAAAATACAAATTGCTGTTCAAAAGCTTGATGTTAACATTTTGTATGATGTTGACGCAATCTTTTCAGGACTGATGGCTCCAGAGTGACATGCCATGGCTTTAATGATCCCCCCGGTGAAGCTCAAATGGCTGGAGCACCTAAACAGCTCATGGATCACGGAGGAAAGCGAGTCGATTGCCACACGGGAGGGAGTTTCAGTGCTCTACTCAAAGCTGCTGGCCAACAAAGAGGCTGTACTACTGCCCCAGCAGGTGCTGTGTCTGAAAGGCCCCCAGCTTCCAGACTTTGAGCGTGAATCCCTCTCCAGTGATGAGCAGGAGCACTACTTGGATGCTCTACTCAGCAGCCAGTTGGCCTTGGCCAAGATGGTCTGCTCTGACTCTCCCTTTGCTGCGGCCCTGCGCAAACGTGTGCTGGTGCTTCAGCGCATCTTCTACGCACTTTCAAACAAGTACCACGACAAGGGAAAGGTCAAGCAGCAGCAGCACTCTCCAGAGAACAACTCGGGCTCGGCTGATCTGCACTCTGTCAGCGAGCGGCCACGCTCCAGCACTGATGCTCTCATTGAGATGGGTGTTCGCACTGGCCTTAGCCTTCTTTTTGCTCTGCTGCGCCAAAGCTGGATGATGCCTCCTCCACCTAGCCCTGGTGGAGGTCCTGGGGGCAACATAAACTTGTGTAATGATGTCATTCACACAGCCATTGATGTGGTTAGCTCCCTGCCACCCCTCTCTCTGGCCAACGAGAGCAAGATCCCACCGATGGGCCTAGATTGCCTGGCCCAGGTCACCACTTTTCTGAAGGGGGTTACAATGCCAAATTCTGGGGCTGATATTTTAGGGCGGCGGCTTGCCTCAGAGCTACTGCTAGGGCTGGCTTCCCAGAGGGGTTCCCTGCGCTACTTGCTGGAGTGGATTGAGATGGCCTTGGCTGCATCAGCCGTGGTCAGTGCTATGGAGGAGACTAAGGGGCTACAGAACCAAGAAGGGCTCATCGGCTACGATTGTTTCATGAACATCCTCATGCAGATGAGACGCTCTTTGGTAAGTAAACATTAACAAAACTGGCAGATTGGAAGCTTTTTTTAGTGTTTTCATAACTCAAGCCAGAAGGCAGAAAATGTTATAACTTTTGCTTACATCAAAGACGCAGTAACATTCATTCATCCGTCTGCATGCTTTATAGTGCAGGTACTATGTGGTTATGAGTAATAACTGAAACCATTTACTTGGAGTCTATCAGTAAAGCCAGAGTTTTTCTTTAAATGAATTCTCAACAACCAAATACAAACAGGCTGGAAATAAATGATGATGTCATATGCTGTCAGACTCCTGGAAATGATTTTTAGTGTTTTCAAAGATTTTATAATTCTCTGAAATGTATCATGTCACGTGGGTGGTTTTTGGTTCAGATTTAATAAGGGTGTAGAAAATGTAATGTTTCTTTATTGGGTCTGTGACAAGTCCCCCGTAATATTGAGTTTTATAGTCATACTGCAATTGATTTGTGTATGTGATTGTCTCAGGGCTCCTCAGCAGATCGCAGCCAGTGGAGAGAACCCACACGGACCTCTGATGGCTTGTGTTCATTGTATGAGGCAGCACTCTGTCTTTTTGAAGAAGTAAGACATTTAAGCAGTTTTTTACTTTCATGTCTTTGTATCATTGTACTATATGTACATAACACCTCAACATGATTATTTATAAGAGTGGATAGATCTCTCTGCAAAAGTGTCATACACGTTACTTCTGTAAGTTACTACTTAAAAATGTGTTGTGCTTAATGTTACTTTACTTAGTAGTAAAAGGAGTAGATGTAAATTTCTAGAAACCTATCAGACAAAAATGATTATCCCAAGTACAGTAAACTCTCTCGAGCGGTTCTTTAATAGTGTCCTTGTTTTCCAGGTATGTCGAATGGCGTCAGACTACTCTCGCACCTGTGTCAGCCCAGACAGCATACAGACCGGTGAAGCACCCGTGGTGTCTGAAACCTGTGAGGTTTACGTGTGGGGCAGTAACAGTAGTCACCAGCTAGTGGAGGGTACACAGGAGAAGATCCTGCAACCCAAGTTGGCCGCCAGCTTCGCCGATGCACAGACAGTAAGAAAAAACAGTTCACACGTCTTCTGTAGCGCTGTATGCATCCATTGTCCTGTATTCATCATAAACAATAGAGAAACTGTCATGAGTTACTAAAGGAATCTTGCTAGGTTTTGGCAAATAACTTTCGGTGGAAATTTTTCTTTCTTTCTTCAAAGCATGAATAATACTGATCAGCATAAAATAATTGCTTTATATAGACGTGGTGACATAATGCTTTCAAATTCAAATGTAGCTTGTTCTAACGCAGCCAAACAACAGCTGTAGATCAAAGCAATGTGATATGCTGTTTTTGTTAGATAGATGGACATCCTGAGACAGGGACCTGTTCTCTTCAAGATGGATGAGCAGTGCAGCACAATGTCTTCTCTGTTTCTCTTAGGAGGGAAAGGAAACCCGCACTTTGAAGATAACAATTATGCACCTTACTATAATTCACAATCATCCCGCCTACAGAACTTATGTTTGTTGTTTTATGATAAACTGTAGCATAGCATGCCTATGCCTCGACATCAGAAGGATACCTCACTCACTCACTCACTCACTCACTCTTGAGGATGATTGTGTGTAAGAATGCTGAATCAAGCTGCAGTCTTTCACAACACACAAACACACAATTTCTCCTCATTTCTCTGCAGATTGAAGCAGGCCAGTACTGCACTTTTGTAATCTCATCCGACGGCTCTGTTCGGGCCTGCGGGAAGGGCAGCTACGGCCGCCTGGGCCTCGGGGACTCGAACAACCAATCAACGCTCAAGAAACTTACCTTCGAGCCCCACAGGGCCATTAAGAAGGTCTCGTCGTCCAAGGGCTCGGATGGCCACACGCTGGCCTTCACTACGGAGGGTGAGGTGTTCAGCTGGGGTGACGGTGATTATGGCAAACTGGGTCACGGGAACAGCTCAACACAGAAATACCCTAAACTTATCCAGGGGCCACTTCAGGGGAAGGTAGGGTTTCACCCACTACGACTTGACACAATGGTATTTTATTGATATGTTATACATTCTAGTATTTTATTCTTTTAAATCCAGTAATGTATATTTAAAGCAGCTTTGAGTGAGTAAAGGTATTCTAGATACGATCATCTTTTTTCCACTTCACTCGGTGAAATATCTTTGCACCAGAAACTGTAATGTGCGTCAAAATTCAGAAAGAGACTTGTGCTAGTAGTTGGCAATACAAATGTAAATGGTGATTTAAATTGGTGAGTTTCTTGTAGCTGCTATGTCCTATGCCTTCTATTTTAAATATAGACATTATAAATTGAATAGATGTCTATTTGCTTGTGCATTTACTGGCGTTAATAAAGTATGATAATGTGTATTGTTTTGTGTCAGGTGGTGGTATGTGTGTCTGCTGGCTACAGACACAGTGCTGCAGTCAGTGAGGATGGAGAGCTGTACACATGGGGTGAAGGAGATTTTGGAAGGTTAGGTAAGTTGCTGCACCAATTTATCCTAAGATGAAAAGGATCTTTATAAGTAACTCTACAACACATTTCAGTCTAATGTGCAATATAAAGATTCACAATACATTCTTGAGTAAGATTCAAGCCTTTCTTGTAGCATTGTTTTAGTTATATACTGATAGCTTTCAATCAATCGGTTGTGTGTGAGTTAGGGATGGACAGGGTTTTAAATTAAGCCTGACAACTATGACCTTTTACACTATGTGTTACTTTCTCCAGATCTCACCCTGAATCATAGTTGAAACAGCTTCCAGTTAAAATGTTTGATTTGGTTACATTCAACAGTGACTCTTGGCTGGCTCAAAGTTTCTGAATTTCAGGAGTTGGGACATGTTCATCTCTGAAACATTGAAACAATAATAATAAAATAAACATGGAGGGAAATTCACTGAAGCTGCATGCACATCTGGCCCAAGCGATTTATCTTTGAACAACATACACATTATCTAACGTACAGCACGATTAGAATACTCTTTATCTTATTGAAAAAACGTCAGTGTTCATCTTTCCCTCCTCATGAGCTATAAATGTTCTTTTTGATTCTGTGTCTGATATAAGGGGAGCTCTTGTATAGTTGAACAGATTGTGGTATGAATACTGCTTGTATTAAGTGTTTCCACCAGGTTCCTCAAACACATTACGCTTTTCAAGGCTGTTTGAGTAAGTGTCAAGCAAATGACAGATAAATGGTCAAGTTAAGTCAGTTTTATGCCAACATGACAAATTAGATTCAGAGGGATATACAATCTATACAATATACAACACCCTATATCTTTAAATTCAGCATGCATCGACTTATTGTAACTTATTTAACGCTCATGTGTTTATTTAGTCAGCTATTCTTTTTATTTAGTCTTAATTCTGTGTCAAATATCCTTTGTAGTTTATTTTATTATATTTAGTAAACCTCATCCTGTTTTTTTTGGGTCACGTTTTAGTCTGTTAACTTTAACTTGAGTAAGTAAGTTTCTCCAAGTCCTCCTGACTGCTCATTGTGTGCTGCCGGTGTAGTCCTGATATGATCAGTCACAGTAACACCGTTGATGTTTATTGACGTCGGTGCCGTGTTGTCAATGCCTCGTCATCATTTCGTCTTAGTCATGGTGGAAAGGTGTTGACTAAATATGACATATTTAGTCTCATTTTTAGTAAACAAAATGAACACTGCCTAGCACACACCAAACATGTAATACAGGCATACGTAGTAGAAGTAATAGCAGCAGCAGCAGTAGTAGTGGGTAAAGTAGCTGGATGTTGCCTCTCTATAGAGTTAGAGGGGCATATTCTGACACATTGATGTCCATCAACATGCCCCTGATGAGCGGACATACCCACTGAGGATTTAGGTGGGTTATGTGTGCCAGGTGCAGACGGTCTGCGTTGCACTTTCAACCACTCGATTCAGACAAGGAAGGACTCCACATTTGTAATTTTCATGTGTTAACAGCCTGGCCTTTTTCTTTGTTGGGGAATGCAGGTCACGGTGACAGCAACAGCCGAAACATTCCTACCCTGGTTAAAGACATCAGCAATGTGGGCGAGGTGTCATGTGGTAGCTCCCATACTATTGCACTGTCAAAGGATGGACGCACTGTGTGGTCCTTTGGAGGAGGGGACAACGGTGAGTAAACGTCATAAATAATTATGTAAATTGATGTATTACTTTTTTAAATCTACATTTTGAATAGGAACATATTACTTTTGTTGTTTTTATTGTAATTAGATTTCAGTGTGTCAACATGTCAAACTGTTAGCACTTTGAGTTTTGTTTACGCAAATGAAAAGTGTGCTTATAAATAAAATGTATTATTATTAAACTGTAGCACATCACTAGAATACTCAGGCAGTCTAAAGAGAACCCATGTGTTGTCCTGCAGGGAAACTAGGTCATGGTGATACTAATCGAGTCTACAAGCCAAAAGTAGTGGAGGCCCTGCAAGGGATGTTCATCAGAAAAGTGTGCGCAGGAAGCCAGTCGTCTCTCGCCTTAACCTCTACCGGACAGGTAGGACAACATTGTTAACCAAGACTTGTTTATTGAGAAAAGGTGGAGGCTTGAGATTTTTGAACATTTGTCCCAAAGAGGGAATTTCATACAGCTGTTTATGCATGCCAACCGATTGGACAGCTGGTTGGACAATGACAGTCATGTATTTTATGTCAGGACTTGTTACTTATCAAATCTATTTTTTCATTGCTTTGTCTCAAAGATATAATCCAACTGTTTTCTCATCAGGTGGAAAATCATCTGCTAATGTTGATTCATGTCACTTGTTTTTAGGTGTACGCTTGGGGCTGTGGTGCTTGCCTGGGGTGTGGTTCTTCTGAGGCCACAGCACTCAGACCCAAACTAATTGAGGAGCTGGCTACCACCAGGGTGGTGGACATCTCTATAGGGGACAGTCACTGCCTGGCCTTGTCGCATGGTAGTTGTCTCTTCCTTTTTCATGCCTTTCTCCTCCTCTGTCTTTTTCTGTTTTCTTTGAAAAGTTTATCTGTAGAACTATATACATAAACAGCCGAGCTGCATTGGTTTGGCATTTTGTATTTGTTAAACATGTGACAGAACTGTTGCAAGTAGCATGATGTAATAGCAAATACATAGACCATATTTGTTTAAACTAATACGTAACTTAATCTCAACCTAAAATTGAGTCCTATTTCTGCTCAGTGCAGTTATTATTCAGTGTCAAGTGCAGTATGAAAAATCATCACAGCCATATCTAAAATGGTGTTTATTTTCTAATACTCAACCACCATCTAGACAATGAAGTGTATGCATGGGGCAACAACTCCATGGGCCAGTGTGGCCAGGGGAACTCCACAGGGCCAATCACCAAGCCCAAGAAGGTTGTCGGCCTGGATGGAGTTGCTATTCAGCAGATCTCAGCCGGCACTTCCCACAGCCTGGCGTGGACAGCCCTGCCCAGAGACAGGTCAGCTACAGAGTAAATACACTGACTGTAGTGAAGGGAACATTGACAGTAACCTGGGTTTTACAGGAAAAATTAACATGGGGGGTGAGGGTGAAGGCAAGTGCTGATGTCACAACACCCCTGGACTACTTTGTTTAGTAGGTGTTGCATAACATAGGTCAAAGGTCAGTAACTGCATGTGAAATTTATACCAGATTTGCCCCTTCTGTATTTCAAAGTAACTATATAAGTAACTTTATACAGTGTTACACGGTCTGTATACTGATTTGCAACACAGACACACAAGGGTTATTTTATCCATAAGCAGATTCTGAAAAATGAAAATGAAAGACTTGAATTTTAGGATCCAGTGTTTTTAGAGCTTTACCCATACTACAGAAAACAAGTCTGTATATTTCAGTTCTGCTGCTTCGATTTATTTATTTTTTTTAAACTTTATGACTGTGTGATATTAAATCACTCCAGAACTGCTTTTAGTGCCAACTTATCAGTTTAGTTGACAAAGTACTTGCATGGCACATTATCATTGGCAGACATTAGGGGAAGGGATCATTCTCAATCTCCAAGTTGGAGATTTAGAGAATTACCTTATTGCATTTTTTGTATCTGCTTCAATGCAAGTATGAACTGTTTTCTAAAGAAATGTGTCTGTGAACATTTTTTATTGTCAACTTGTCTGTCAAGATTCATTCAGTGATATTGAATATTCAACTCTTTACCCTACTACCTGAGCAACTATAAAGTACTAGAGCACTTGTTAATATTTACTCACTTTTGCTCTATAGGCAAGTGGTGGCTTGGCACAGGCCCTACTGTGTGGACCTTGAAGAAAGTACCTTCTCCCACTTACGCTCCTTCCTTGAGCGCTACTGTGACGGCATCAACAGTGAAGTTCCTCCTCTTCCGTTCCCCTCATCCAGGTAAGTGGACACAGCCTACAAGCCACCATCAGTGCTAGTGGCAGCTGGGTCAGGAAGAATGACAAAGACTGTGGAAGAAATAGGAGAAGGGAGATTTACAACAGTTATTTTATAATAATATAATTATTCTTTTACTCAGATACACCTTCATTCCATTTCAATTTTTGATTGGTGTCAAATTATAAATATGCCTGGATATATCCTGATATAAAATATAACTCATTATGCAAGTTCTGAATAATATTTTTTTATGTATTTGCAGGGAGCATCATAACTTCCTCAAGCTGTGCCTTCGGCTTTTGTCCAATCATTTGGCTTTGGCTCTGGCCGGGGGCGTGGCCACCAGTATCTTAGGTCGGCAGGCCAGGCCCCTGAGGAACCTGCTCTTCAGACTGATGGACTCCTCTGTACCAGATGAGATTCAGGAAGTAAGAGAAAAGAAAAGCACTTTTGGACCTGGGGGGCAATATGTCAGCAGCATAGTAACATACAGACCAAAATATACAATGAGTCAAGGCACAATAAAAAGTGTCAGAAAAACAGTGGCACTGTGAAATTTAATGTTCTGAGTTAACTTTTAATTATTGTCAAAAATAATGAAAAATGTCCATTGCAATTCCTTAAAAAGCCCAGCTCTTAAATTATAGTAAAATTTGGCTTTCTTTTTTTGTCAATAGTTGTAAAAGCCATCATGGTGAACAGAATGTAGGATGTCTAACTGGAAAAGATGTCCAACCATAATAATTATAATTTTCAGAGATATCTGTTTAATAAATAACTATTACATTAACATTTTTGAAACTGGGAAGCATCACTCCTTGGCTGTTCTTTTTGTATTCCCCCCAAAAACGCTTGTAATCACTGTGGAATTGAACTGATTATTTTTGTGCTTTTAATTTCAAGTTGCTTCTTTGGTTATCATAGGGGACATTAAGACAGTCATTTCTTAAAATGTCAACAAGCTCTGAATCCGTTGCATCCCCTGAAGCAGTGACGATATCTGGGTGCGTGTTTGTCCCATCAGGCGGTTATTGAGACCCTGTCAGTGGGAGCGACCATGCTGCTGCCTCCACTGAGAGAGAGGATGGAGCTTCTTCACTCCTTGCTACCTCAGGGCCCTGACAGATGGGAGAGTCTCTCCAAAGGACAGGTACCCTATGCTACTTATACACAGACACATTTACACACATTTAAAATAAGGAGCATGATTTTCCATTTCAAGATTTTTGACTTTTTGACTGCCTGCTCGGCTGTCCGGCATTAAAATGTCTTGAGAATTCACCATTCCAGGAACAGTTTGAAATTCTTGTGGACTTTTAAATAAATGTTGTAGAGAGCAGAATATTTGAATGATTGTAATCAACAAGATTTTGCCCTTAAATGAATAGTTCAACATTTTGGAAAATTTGCTTATCCGCTTTCTTGCCTGCAGTTCGATTGATTGACCACTCATGTCTGTACGTTAAAAATGAAGCTACAGCCTGCAGCTGGTTATCTTATCTTAGCTTGGAATAAATCCTAGAAACGGGGAAAGAGCTAGCCTGGCTCTGTCCAAAGTTCACTAATTAACTTTTTATATCTTGTTTGTTTAATCTTTTCAAAAAACAATTTGTGGGTTTACTACTCAGAGACACTTATCATGACACATTTGATAAGTAAAAAAAAAAACTAGAACTGGTGTATTTGTTTAAGGTTCAGTCAGCTTAGCTTTTTAAGTTTTAGCACAAAAGCATATTTTCCAAAATATCAAACTATTCCTTTCATATTGCTATTCATCTTTTCAACATTTCTGCATGTGCAAAAATGTGCAGAAAAAACTAATTAAAATTCAATTGTATTTTCATAATAAAACATTGACGATTCAATAAGTAAAATGTTCTCAAACTGCACCCAGGTTACAGAACCTTCTTTCATTTTCACTCAAACAAATCTCAAAGTAAAAGTGCTGCATCTTACTGGACGAATAAAATCCAACTTAAAATGAATTGTAGAATATTCCACTTTATTGAACATGTTTTACTCTCCTACAATAAAACCGGTGCAACATATCCATGAAAGAACACACCTAATGTCATTCACACCGACGTGCATGTTGTGTGTGGCTGTAACGTTACTTAGCTGGCTGCAGGGAGATCTTCACAGAGCTCAAAATTGCTGCAATCTACTTGCTGATGGATATTGTATGTCGCTTTGAATAAATATCACCGGATAAAACAAGTGTTTTCTGTTTAAAAGTACAAGCTCAGGAAGATAGTAGGTATCACTCAACTTTTAAGTGGTAGAGTCTCCAGTCTGATCTTGAGGGCACAGCTGATAGGTACGCAGTTTGTTTACATGAATTAACAGAAGTGCCCATTTAACGGATTCAGTGTGGACAGAGAGCAAACGATGTTATGCGATGTGACGCTCGCTTGCGTACGACATCATGTGGCACACGTGTGTTAATTTGACTGGCAAACGTTTGATAGATGAGAATGATCTGGTCAGAGGTCATGGCCGATCAGCTGACAACTGGCCGTTTTCTGACGTGTGGCCGATTGATCGGTGCATCTCTATCAGAAAGGAAAACAAGATGAATCAAGAAGTGTTGCTGAAGGCTGTGATAACCCTAGCTGAGGCCAACCTTTCTCATTGACCACACTTGATGACTGTCATTACATTGGCTTGGATAAGCACCTGGTGGCTGACCTGGTGTTGTCCTCAGTTTGAACCTCAGTGTAAAGTTTATTATCAAGGGCTGTTGTTTGATTCTGTTACAGAGTCGTGTTTTTCAAGGTCAGCAGAGTTACTGAAATGTGTGTGTTTGTGCCACAGAGGATGCAGCTAGACATTATCCTGACCAGTCTCCAGGACCACACCCACGTGGCCTCACTCCTGGGTTACAGCTCTCCCGCTGATGGCCCCGAGGTACTTTGTTCCGGCCCGGGCTTCACTGCTTCCCTGGACCCCACATACAGCGCCACAGCAGGCCACCCTGACACCCACCTGGCTGAGATCCTCATGAAGACGCTGCTCAGGAACCTGGGCTTTTATACTGTAAGTAGATGTTTGGTACAGCTCTATCAGAGAGCATAGAGTTTGCTCTTTACTGTGCGTGTAAATAAAAAATGGTTATTTGTGGGATCACTATGATCTATTTAGGATTTAGAAGAGTAATCAGTGAAGTCGACATATAAAGCACCATTGTCCCACTCTACCTTCTCTCCATCTTCCTCGCCTCTCTCAATATTGAAGTAGTGGAGGTAGAGCATGACTCATAAATAATCCTTTATTATCACCTGCTGCCTTTTCCTGGCACAGCAGTGGCCTGTTCCTGTGCCTCCCTTTATAAAAGACTGCATTTTATTGATTGAACCACACACACACACACACACACACACACACACACACACACACACACAGACACACACAGACACACACGCACAAGCTGTTTTCAAGTGTGTGTGATTATGCAGGCTGAGCAATGAATGATGATTAGACTGCAAGGCTTTCTGCATTTGTCACTCCTTTTGAATTCATTGCCTCTTGTTGTATTTTTCCTTTTTGCTCTTCACACGCCTCTTAATCTATAAGGCTCTGTTTTCTTTCTTGGGGAAATGGAATAAACACATCTAGATAAAGAAATATAATTCAACAAACGGTAATAAAATCTTGGTCTTCTAAATTTGACAATACCAAGAATACAGATTACAAAAGCTGCCGGTGGAACAAAGTAATGATTCCATAACTTATTAGGGAACTTTAATGTAATAATCACCCTCTATAATTAGATCATGCTTGCCATTTGTAGTAAAACATTACATTCCTGTTTTATTAATAGAAAGTGTAAAGTAAGATGGAATCACTCAACACAGTGATTCCATGTGTGAAGATGAAAAAGGACAAACCAGCTTCAGGAGAAACAAAACATATTTGTGTATTTGAGGGGCTAATTTAACAAACATTGCTAACTTTTGGCACAAAAGTCATTGGGTCTAAGGCGGCTTCATAATTTTCATAACCAGTTCATGGTTCCCAAAGGGTCTTGAAATCTTTCAAGTTTTGTGAATTTGAGGAATAAATGGCCTTAAAAGTGTTTTGAAAACAGACATAAATAGTCACTGGTCATTGAAAGTGCTTGAATTTATATTCTGTATTTTGTTGAAGAATAGAACTTGAAGTTCTTTTGATATTTTTTTTAACTTAACGTTACTAAAGAGGCTACTTGTGTGTCTCCCGCAGTTGCAGCGTTGCTTCACACGTGCATGCATAAGTGATTGAAGTCGATCACAGGTTAAACAGCCGCAAGAAAGCTAACGTTAAACAAACTTTCAGCTATGCCTGTTAAATGTAAATTCCAGGACTTGTGACTCACTAAAGACATTTAAAAAGACTGCCTTGTTAAAGATCCGTGGGACATCCATATGGCCCGATGCAGAGCCTCCAGCAAATCAATAAAAGTTTACACCATTGATCCATGTCTCGGTGTGATGCCGTTTCGGGTCCTTTTAATGTGAGGAAATTGTACCTGGAAAATCCTTAAAAAGTAATTTAATTAGATTTTAAGAAGGTGTGGGAACCCTACCAGATATAAGTTGACAACCAAGAGCAAATCGTGGTTTGTTGAAAATGTTCTGCTATGAAAACACATTTTTCTACAGCTCAATTGCCTTTTCTACAATACAGTTATACCTATTCATATATATCATCTTTGAAGATACCTCTTATACCTGCGATATCTGTTGTTGATATTCTGATTTGTGTGTTTGTGTTGTGCAGGATCAGGCATTTGGTGAGCTGGAGAAGAACAGTGATAAACTGCAGCAGGGCCTGTCCTCCTCTGACAGCAGCCAGCCAGCTCACCTCCACCAACTCCTGTGCTCCCTGCAGAAGCAACTGTTGGCATACTGCCACATTAACTCTGTCACTGAGGTACGGACACTCAGCTGTGTCTGTTGATGTGCAGCCTGTTCAAACATACTTACTCTCTCCTCCATAGATAACAGTTTTATCATGTGGAAAATATATCGTTATTTAAACTTCTTGGTCCAGTGCCATTAGGATCATATGAGTAAAGCCTTCTTGGGATACTGGTGAGATTACATCATAATGTTTGTTGACCTGAAAGACAGAATTAAATTAAATTTGATGAAGTAATTTATTCTTTATTGCACATCTAATTTCAGAACTCGCATGGTCTTGTTCATGTGGTGTAAAATGACATTAAATTGCCTCTCTTAAATGAAAACATGTTGTGTAACTAATGCATGAAGCAAAGTAACTCCTAGTTCATCGCTTTTTTGTCTTTGAGCTAATTCTTGACAAAATAAGTGCATTTCAGTGGCTGTGCATATTTATGAATCACCGTTTCGGTATGTGTTTTCAAGATGTCATTTTCTCAGACAGTCTTTAACAGCATTTTTTGAAAATTCTGAAAACTTTATGTATATCTTGTTTTTCTGCAGAACTCTAGCAGTGTGGCATTACTTCACAAGCATCTGCAGCTCCTGCTGCCTCACGCCACAGATATCTTCTCCCGCTCAGCTGCTCTGATAAAAGAGAGTTCCTGGAATGGCAGCATACGAGAGAAGTTACAAGGTGAAAAGGATCAGTTCATTTATTTTAGGCCTGTGACACACCTTATTGTGAATAAGAAATCCTTGTTGAAATCTGTAGAAGGAGAGCTAGTTAATATCAGCAGTTAGCAGCTGGGGGCCGCACAGTCCTGCTTGGCTAAATAACGCTAACGTTAACTGCGTGAGTTATCATTGACTTATATTATGACACATTCAAGCTCTATTCAATAAAAATAAGTAAAGTATAACTTAATCATGATCTGTTTTTAATTTGTAATCTTGTAAAATTGAGTTTTTGGTGAGAATCTTGAATGAATACAGTGTTTTGAAGGAGATGTTTTCACAGCAATATACAATAGACGTTATAGAGGGAATTATGACCTGTTTAACCCTGTGGTATCAAATTGGTATTGAGAATTGTGGAATTTCACTGTTATTGGTATCAACTGGTAAATCTCTGGTATCGTAACATCCCTACTCCTCGTTTCTCACACGTTTCTATTTCAATCCTGTTCCTCCGCTTGTTGACAGACCAGGTTAAACTGCATAAAACAACAAAGAAATAATTTCTGTTATATATTTTTAAATTAGACTGTAGAATAGTGTATTCAAAGTAAATGGAAATTATAGAAGGAAACAAATAATCAATTTCCGTGCCACGCAATCTCCTATTTCCCTTTGCTTGTATGCTTCTACAGCAGATCGGAAGAATCCCAATAATGTGAAATACATTTTCAGTTAACTTTGTTTTGTTTGTTTCTTTTGTCAGTACCATTGTTTCAAACCTCAAAATACTGACCGTGTCTCTACCATCTTCAGATGTGATCTACGTGTCAGCAGCAGGCAGCATGCTGTGCCAGATAATCAACTCCTTGCTGCTGCTTCCGGTATCGGTGGCGAGGCCTCTGCTGAGCCACCTGCTGGACCTGTTGCCTCCTCTGGATCGCCTCAACAGGCTGCTGCCTGCTGCATCTCCTCTGGAGGACCAGGAGCTGCAGTGGCCTCTTCATGGTGAGCATGAAAAAAGAAGCTACGCAAAGAAAACCTCTACGTGCATGAAATCATCAAAACATGTACTGTGCAGTCTTAATTGAGTTAACTTTCTTCTAAGCTTTCGGGTGTGCTTTGTATATTATGTCTTTCTCTTTGAGAACAATGAGAAGTCGGTTTTTCCATTCATCCATCGTCTACCCCTTTTCCGGGGTCGGGTCGCGGGGGCAGCAGCTCCAGTAAGGAACCCCAAACTTCCCTTCTCCGGGCCACATCCTCCAGCTCTGACTGGGGGATCCCGAGGTGTTCCCAGGCCAGTGAGTCCTGGGTCATCCCGAGGTCTCCTCCCAGCTGGACGTGCCTTGAACACCTCTCTAGGGGGGCGCCCAGGCGCCCCGCTTGCACCCGCAATCTCGTTCTTTCGGTCATGACCCAGCCTTCATGACCATAGGTGAGGGTAGGAACGAAGATCGACCGGTATATTGAGAGCTTTGCCTTCTGGCTCAGCTCTCTTTTCGTCACAACGGTGCAGTAAAGCGAATGTAATACCGCCCCCGCTGCTCCGATTCTCCGGCCAATCTCTCGCTCCATCGTCCCTTCACTCGCGAACAAGACCCCGAGGTACTTGAACTCCTTTACCGGAGTAGGCAATCCACCGGTTTCCTGCTGAGAGCCATGGCCTCAGATTTTGAGGTGCTGATCCTCATCCCAACCGCATCACACTCGGCTGCGAACCGATCCAGTGACTGTTGAAGGTCACAGACCGATGACGCCATCAGGACCACATCATCTGCAAAGAGCAGCGATGAGATCCTCAGGCCACTGAACTGCAACCCCTCTCCTCCACGACTACGCCTCGATATCTTGTCCATGAAAATTACAAACAGGATTGGTGATAAAGCGCAGCCCTGGGGAGGCCAACATTCACTGGGAACAAGTCCGACTTATTTCCAAGTCTCCGGAGACAACTCTTGCTCCCGGTCATACGCCTTCTCTAGATCCACAAAACCCATGTAGACCGAATGGGTGTCCTCCCAGGCCCCCTCCAGGATCCTTGCAAGAGTGAAGAGTTGGTCCGTTGTTCCACGACCAGGACGGAATCCGCAGTGTCCGTTTTTGTTCCTTACAAAAATACATTAGGGTTCTTTACCACATGGTCTGTGGCAAGCAATTTTTAAGAATAACATTTGAATGTTGTCTACTGTAAACACTACACACACCGTACCAGGCCAGGTCAGCTTCGAACCCTCTTGTCTCGATTAATTTAACAGTAATGTATTTGTTTACTGCACTATCTTTTCTAACTTTCCAGGTACCTCTGACTTTGTTGAGCCGGCCTCTGGGATGTCACTTCCACAGCCGGCGTTCTCCTGGGTGTGGCTCGTGGATCTCGAGAGGACAGTCGCCCTGCTGGTAGGCCGTTGCCTTGGTGGGATGCTGCAGGGAGCTCCTAGCTCGCTGGAGGAACAGGATACTGGTTACTGGCTCAAAACGCCCCTCTTCAGCAACGGCTTGGAAATGGACATCCCACAGCTCGGTACGGAGTGGATAGATACAATAATGTGATGGCGTTCATGAGTTTTTTTAAAATGTTGATCATAGGTAATAACATGAGCAGTTGAGTGTAGTTTTCCCAGCTTTTGTGAATTTAAATTCCAGCCTGATAATTTGTAGATTAATGTAGCTCTGCTTTAGTCCTTTTATTTTTGTATTCATGTGTCGTTTCTTTTGTGACTGGTTATGATGAATGCTTGTTCACTTTGTTCTTCAGACACCTGCATCAGCTCATTACTGGAGGCAGCACTGTCCGGTAACGAAGAGCAGAAGCCCTTTGACTGCACACTGCGTCCTGACATGAGTGTCCTGGTGGATTTGGCTCTGTGTTCGTCTAAAGAACCTGCCAACAGCCTCTGGATCAACATGCAGGACTATGCAATGAGCAAAGGTCCACCTTACGACTAAGCATATAATAAATGTTATTGTCATTAGTCTTGAAAAATAACTGACAGTGTACTGTCTGTACTGTGTATTCTGTTGCAGACTGGGACAATGCATCCCTCTGTAATGAGTCCCTGTTGGACACTGTGTCCAGGTTTGTGTTGGCAGCCTTACTGAAGCACACAGGGCTGCTGGACCAAGGCTGTGGAGAGGGCAGGTACTGTAACATAATATTTATGATCTGTCGGCCTAAAAAACTCCACACTGTGCCATCGTGCCAGCCTGAATAAACATCACGTCACAAGAACATTTGTTATTTTCTCATCAGGTACCAACCATCTAAGACCCTTGCAGAGGTGTATCGCAGTGTTTATAAGGTACGAAACCGCCTGCTGGCCTGTAAGAACATGGACTTCGTCCAGACGAGATCTTCTTCACGTGAGAGGAGGGTGAGTAAACAAATGCACACATTAGTATTCAGTAATTAGCATTTAGTTAAAGAGTGTCATCAAACTACTTTTCCTCAATGTATTCCTTTTCTAATTATATTCTTCCTCTGTAAGTAGAGGCTTTGTTCATGAAACAATATTTTTTTCAAAAACACTCATGGATGTTATTTGGTTACACTTGGTCAGATTTCAGACAATCAGGACTCTCTGGACATGGACCCTCAGGAGCACTCGTTCACACGCACCATCGACGAGGAGGCAGAGCTGGAAGAGAGAGCCGACCGCGAGAGAGAAGAAGGCCATCAGGAACAAGACGATGAAGAGGAGGAACGGGAACACGAAGTAATGACTGCTGGAAGTAAGTACACCTGCCTGGAGTTGTCTGTTTATATGCTTTCAGTGTGCTTATCAATAAGAACATTTGGCTTATAATTTAATACATGTATTTCTCAGTTCATTCAAGGCTTTTTTTTTGTATTATGCCTGCTCCCATTCATTCACATCTCTGCTTTATTACGATAGTTATTAAACTGGTAAAATGCTAAATAATTAGTTTGTGCTTGGCAATGTATCCTGTTGATGTTTTGTCGTGTTAGGTTAACTCTGGTGAAATTCAAGTTCATTCAGGTTTTCAGTCAAATGTTGTCACTTAGGTGCAGGAGTTTCGATGGTTTGGATATTTATTTAATAATATATAGGCAGTTTAGATCTAGATTCAACGCTAATCCTAATTGTTTTTGATATGATAATGCCTTGTAGTGAGGTTTTGGTTAGAAAGTTCATGTTATGTGGGGAGCTACTGTAGCCAAACAAATGTCAAGTTGTTCACAAGTTAGTTTCCTGGAAAGAGACATATTGTGGTTCGATAGTATGTCATGATTAGGGAGTTATCCTGCTCAATGTGGCTTCTACTGACAAATCAGTAATGATGAGAAGGCCTTCGCCGGACACACAGGTGGAAATACAGAAGATGCATTGAAGTCACCTCATTTATCTGATTGGAAAAAACGTTTGTCATCGTTGTCATAAAATCAGTTGCCGTAAAATGTGCTACGATGGATGAGACAGTGTCGGGCGCTTTTTGATGTGTTGCATTCGCATGGGCTTTGGTTATGAACTTTGCACTCTAGTAAACCTGGAGTGTATTGTGCGGCTGCTGCTTTTCGTCTAACCCAGCATCTTGTGTGTGTGTTTTATTTGTGTATGTGCATTTTGCACCACACAGAAATCTTTCAATGTTTCCTCTCAGCGCGGGAGGTAGCTCGCAGTCGGGACAGAGAGCGGGCCAGCAGCAGCACAGGACTGGGCTCCAGCTCCGTTTCCAGGAGCGGAGGAGGAGGAGGAGGAGAGGAGGACACCATTCTGTCTCAAGAGGGGAGAAGGGGCAGTACGGGTCTCACAGAGGGCCAGGACCTGTACACAGCAGCCTGTAACTCTGTGATCCACCGCTGTGCCCTGCTGTTGCTGGGGGTGAGCCCTGTGCTGGGCGAGCTGACCAAGCAGAGCCAGGAGGAGGACCAGACCCAGTCTGCCACAGGAACACAGGAATGCCTGAGCTTCATGACCAGGTCAGAGTACCGCCCACCTCATGAGGAAGGGGGTGATGAATTGAAATTAAAACTATACATTGACAGATGAATAGTTGGTTCACTCTTTAGTGATGATTATGTGCTGTAAAATATTCCTGTACTGGGCGCCCAGGTAGTTTATCATGAGTGGACGGCCCATGTACTAAGGCTGAGTCCTTACTACAGCGCCCTGGTTTCTAATGCGCCTCCTGGTCCTTTTTCTGCATGTCGTCCCCTTTGTCTCCTCCCCCCTTTTAGGTCCATCTTCAGCCAAAAAGCCCAAAAAAAACTAATCAAAATAAAGTCTTTCTACTGTACGGTCAAATAAGTTTTCAGTCAGAGTTCAATGTAACGTTTCCTGAGGCAAACCAAAGTATTAAAGGATAGTTTCACATTTTTCAAATCTAAAAAGAGCACGCAGTAGCGTGCAGATCTCTGCCAGGTGTGTCTCCCTCTCCCCTCTCAATCAAAGAATAGTCGATTCTCACTCAATTGTCCCTCTCACTGTATAAAACAGTCAATGAAAGAAATTGTGAATCATCAAAACCGCAAGAGATCCTGGAACTTACAGTCATAAATGAGCACAAAAAAGATCAGGCTGATGGTTCAAGTAATATGCGAGATTAGCGACAGACAGACAGATAAATGCAGGCACAGGCACACATATCTCCACATCATCTCCCCACAGGCTTACACCTGACGGAGAAAACAACACTCCCATGCCTTTATGAACACTGAAACAGTTTTTCAGATTGTTCCTCCTGCCTGTACTGGTGATGAAGAGGTCCCTTCCTGTGAATCCAAAGTAAGAGATTGGGGACAAAATATGCAGTTATTGTACATTAATGCATTCAGCCAAGGCTAATGTGATTTGATCAGGGTTACACAAATCAAGTGGGTGTTTTCCAAAGTAAGTCATTTTAGCGCAAAACTCTGTGTTTGAGTTGCCCTGGACAGTGTTCTTGCTGAGCTGCATTGGAAAAATAGTAACACAAAGAGGAAACCTTTTACAAAAAAGCCCTCCACTTTGGAAGATTTTATTTAGATAGCTCAGACTGCTGAAGCATCATATTAGCTCTCGCTGACTGTATGCATTTTTGTGCAGTACAAGGACTATGGATTTTGTCCCCTGTCTTCAAACAAGGAATCTCTTTGCAGCCTGTAATGAGAGGAATAATCATTATAGCAACTAACATCTTCCACTGCTTTATGGGAGTGTTGTTTTAAGACTACTGTAATTTAAAACCTATTCTTTAATATTTGAGCTTGAACATGAAGTATAAAAGACTAATTGGCCAACAAGGTGTATGCCAATAGGAACAAGTAATAGTGTTGGTATCTTGGCCAATATTTGCTTAGATACAGTCCTCACTAAAATAAGATCGAAACCTGCAAATATATATTTCTACCCACTGCCAAAAAATGTGTCTGTCCACTGCCCAAATCTGTGGTGTAGGAGAGGCTTCTTGTGTTTTGTGGTCGCTTCTGTTGATAATGATGGTTATACAATTTTAAACAAAACCGTAAACGTGTGTTTCTAATAGTTATATGAATTATTGAGCCACCCACAGCACCTCATAGCAGACATTATTTTTATATGGGACATTTGTAACTGCTGTTGTATCGGCATGACAAAGAGGATGAATTAGTTTCTGTGATGTGTTTGTGTTTGTGTTTGTAGGAGTGAGAGTCTGAGTGCAGAGAGTCGCTCGGTGCAGAGCAGCCCGAGTTACAGACTGATGAAGTCCAGGAGCGAGTCTGACCTCTCCCAGCCGGAGTCAGACGAAGAGGGTTACACTCTGGTACAGCAGACACTGTCTCATACACACACTTATACTCAAATGTCTCACTGCATTGGTATTGTTGTGTTGATGATCTGCGTACCATGCAATGAAAGTTATGTTGTGATTTGAAAGCTACATCCGGCTTTGTCTCTGTTTTCTCTTTCAGAGTGGAAGGAGAAATGTTGACCTGGACTTGGCGTTCTCTCACAAAAAGAGAGGTAAAGACAATTTGCAGAAAGATCTGTGTAATGTTGCGAGTAAGGAGGATACAGGTCATCAATCATATGTTACTCTTGTCTCTCTGTCTTTTGATCCCTGTGTGGATAGTTTATTTGCTTCTTTTGGGGCAGTTGAGCCCCAAACACAAGAGGAGCTCCAAGCAAGTAAACGATGGCATGTTTCTTCCTCTTGTTAGCTCATACCTCCATGACTGTGATGCCCCCTATTCATCTCTCATGATGAGGACCTTGTTTTGACCTTCACTTCAAGACACTTCATATTCTACCCTTTGTGCTAATCCGTAGACGGCAGCAATAGATAAAGACCATACAGATGTCCCTATTGTACAAATAACACTTCATTCTTCTGCTTAGAGTGTTTGTTACTTTGCACAATAAAGGCTCATTCCCTGTGAAGAATGCGATATGTCACGCTGAAGAGTTTTCATGGATTTACCAGTCGCACTTTTGAATAAATCATCAGTACTGATTCTTTATTTTCAGTGCTTTCAGTTGTAATATGGAAACACTAGCTCTGGTTACCATTTCACTTCTCAACTGCAGCATTTTTTCCTCAGTGGGTATTGGAAACCCATTACAGATTAATCCATAATGGCTGATGAAGGCTTGTGCCCGCATGAAGAATCAGCATCTGGCCATTTGATGAACTTTTATAGAGTAATAATGCATTGCACTGCATAGCTCTTAAGTGCTTAAAAGCAACATGGTCCATCCATCAAAAGAGTTATCTTGAGCTTATATGCATCTGAAAGGCTCCTCTCCCTCTCCCCCTGTCTTCAGGCTTACTTCACAGCTCACCAGACTCCCTGGCTGAGTCCTGGTTCCGGGCCAAACTGAGCCGCCAGCGGAGCTACAGCTCGGCGCACTCCTATGAAGAGTCAGACCTGGACCTGAACCGCTCACTTGGCATTCACGCTCTCATTGACAACATGGTCAGCTTCATCAGTGGTGATGTGGGCCTGGCTCCAGCCTTCAAGGAGCCAGAAGAAAGCATGTCCACCAGCCCACAGGCAACTATCCTGGCCATGGAACAGCAACAGAGCAGGGCAGAGGTGAGGGGCTCTCTCAGGATCTTTCTGGGTGTCACTCCAAGACAGGCATAAATCACTTTTATTGGTGTAATGACACATGAAATTAAAATGCAAATTTATTTTTGACAACTGACACCAGGGGACATAGTGTTTTCTATACTCTTATCATAACCCTGTTGTCGTTTGTTGTAGTGATGCTCATGTTTTTACTTCACATGAGGAATTGCATGCTTCAGTAGAGGTTTAGAATATTCTATGACCCGTTGTCCTCTAACATCCTTTCAAAACAGAACTGCTTAAAGGATAAGACTAATGATATTCTGTATTTTTTCTTATGATCAACAAACTCCTTGAAAACACCAAAACTAACAATGCATTAGTCTGGCTCTCAGTAATTTATGACTTCCTTTTTAATAGTTTTTGGACAACAAAGAAGTTCTATGATAAAGAGGAAGAAGACATATCAGCTTTAATAAACACATAATACTTTTCAGTAAGATACATTCACTGTTGGTTTTGGGGTTTTCATGGGATTTGTTAAGAATTACAAAAATATAGAATATCACCCAACAAACCAAAACTATGTAGTGGTCAAATAAATTATTTAGATTTTCAGAAAATAGCAACATATTAATAGTGCTGCCAAAGAAATCGAGGAAAAATACAGTCCAAGAGTTGCACTGGTGACCCTGTTAAAATATCTACTTGACTACTGGTATGTGTTTAATCTCCAGCTGCGGTTGGAGGCACTCCACCAGATCGTGGTGTTGATATCAGGCATGGAGGAGAAGGGCAGTCATCCCGGGAACACAGATCGAACCAGCAGTGCCTTCCAGTCCTCCTCCCTGCTCACCTCCGTCAGGTTACAGTTCCTTGCAGGTTGTTTTGGCCTCGGCACTGTGGGCACTGGAGGGCTGAAGAGAGAGAGCGTGCAGCTACATCACTATCAGGTATGAGGCCGATAACTGCCAGGGGATTAATACATTTTCAGCCAGTTCGCAGAAGTCCCGAAGATTGTGTTTAGTTCAAAAGAGAGGACAAACCATGTTGACAGTGTTTTATCATGTCGTAACACATCAGTACATCCTTCTTTTTTGCAGGATGGAGTGAAAGCAGCTAAGAGGAGCCTCCAGATGGAAATCCAGACAGCTGTTCATAAGATCTACCAGCAACTGTCTGTGACACTGGAGAGGGCACTGCAGGCAAACAAGCACCACATAGGTAACAGAGACTACTACTGTACATCCCCAGCAGTGGAGCCTCAATGATTTATCAGCTAAAAAATTATTATTCAGGTTGTTAAATATACAAGTCATAGACATTTATCATTCACTTTTTCAGTTGGCTTCAGTTCTTCACCTTTCAAACCAGGTTATTTGAGCTTGCTTTAGTGTCCCTAAGACACACCATTCCTTGTTGGGACCCAGTCTGTTTTGGATGAGTTTTGCATCATACTTTTATCTCTTTCTCTTGTCTCTTCTCCATCCTAGAAGCCCAGCAGCGCCTCCTGCTGGTGACTGTGTTTGCACTGAGTGTTCGCTACCAGCCAGTGGACGTCTCTCTGGCTATCTCCAGTGGGCTCCTCAACGTGCTGTCGCAGCTCTGCGGGACAGAGACGATGCTGGGGCAGCCGCTCCAGCTGCTGCAGAAACCCGGAGTGTCCCAGCTCAGCACTGCCCTCAAGGTGGCCTCCACTCGCCTGCTGCAGATACTGGCCATCAGCACTGGGTAAGAGATAAGAGAAGGCGAGACACTACAGGCAAAAAATCCCTTGTTTGCATATTTTCACAAAACTTGTAATACAAAAAATGATTGTCTTAATTACTTCATGTTTTTACCCTTTTCACCTTTGGTGTCATGCAAAATGTGTGAAATTTCAAAATGCATATCTTTATGTGAAAAATGGTAAATGCGTTTGTTTTTCCTTCACACTTTGAGCCAGAAGTCTCCATTTCGGTAGCACTTACAGCCACCAAACTATCCAGTTTCATTCCTATCTATATTCTGAAGGTTTTACAGAGGGTTTTGTGCATATATAATTTTTACCTTGATTTATATAACATTGTATTCCTTAAAATGTCATTTTTTTATGGCTGTTGACAGTTTAAGGTGCGATTAAAAATGCAATGAAATAAATGTCAATCCGAGGTTTAAAACTGGAGGAATGGAGCCGCCATGAAATTAAAGCTTTGTAAACCTAAAGAAAAGATTACATCATCAGCTGTGTCTTTCCTTGAAATTGCAGGACATATGCAGACAAGTTAAGTCCCAAGGTTGTCCAATCGCTGCTAGACCTGCTCTGCAGTCAGCTGAAGAACCTGCTGTCCCAGGCAGGAGTTAGTCTTCTCTCTTCTGGAAAAGAGCAAGAAGACATCAAACAGGAGGACAGCGCAGACTCTGAAAAGAAAGACTTCAGAGGTGATAAAGGAGTTTACTCTTGTTACTCTTTAATGGAAAGGATTTCTTTGACAGGAGTTTTACTGACCTGATGAGGGGGCCATGTTGTCCATCATGTGTTTGATAATACATGCAACATACTGAAACAGTGAAAGCAACTTATGATAAATATTAACCTCGTTAGCAAAAACTATAACAATAAATGTAATTTGTCAACAAAAAAAGAACAATTAATTGAAAGATACACAAATTGATATTCAGTCATATGATCAGGAAACAAGAGCCAGAGTTCTGTTACAAACACGAGACCATAGTCATAGTACACAGAAAAGACAGTGACTGTCAACTTGACAAAACAAATAATGCATGTAGAAATATAAACAATTATAAAAAGACATTCAAGTGACTAAATTGTGATTAAACCTTAAATTGGTTTGTTTTCACCAAAAAACTCAAATAGAATCCGGCGCCAACATAAGAAATGTACTTAAGTATTTACTGTACCTGCAGTGAGACTGAATGAAGGATTGAATGAATTCCATGAGATATAATAAACAGCCTGTAATTGTGTTGTTATTGTCTTGTTGTTCAGCGTTGATCCGTAAGCAGCACACTGCTGAGCTACACCTTGGAGACTTCCTCGTCTTCCTCAGGAGAGTGGTGTCCTCCAAGGCCATCCAGTCCAAGATGGCCTCCCCTAAATGGACTGAAGTGCTGCTCAACATCGCTGCACAGAAATGCTGCTCAGGTACAACACCGATAAATGTGCGGTACTTAATCTAATGGAAAACATAGATGAGACATTAACTGTTGGTTGGATAATTCTAGGCGTCCCTCTGGTGGGAAACTTGAGAACTCGACTCCTCGCTCTTCATGTGTTGGAGGCTGTCCTGCCTGCCTGTGAGGCCAATATGGAGGATGACCAAGTGACACAGGTATGCCACTTACTTTGCTTTGTACAAGCCCTCAATAACAGTCAGTGAGCTAATATAGTTTGCTCTCTTCTAGGTTGTTGAGCGGCTGTTCGCTCTGTTGTCTGACTGCATGTGGGAAGCGCCCATTGCTCAAGCCAAACACTCGATCCAGATTAAAGAAAAAGTTCAGGAACTCAAACTACAGGTGAGCGACCAAACCCATTCTCTTTCTCTACCAATGTGTCTTGATTATCGTTATTCATTTGAGTGACTGACAGTTTCTTTAATCCACAGGGAGAGGCAGAGGAGGAGGACGAGAACCTTCCCATCCAGGAAGTGTCCTTTGACCCAGAGAAGGCTCAGTGTTGTGTGGTGGAAAATGGCCAGGGGCTGACACATGGCAGTGGGGGTAAAGGCTACGGCCTGGCCTCTACTGGTATCTCCTCTGGATGCTACCAGTGGAAGGTAATATTGCTGTTATCAATGCTACTGTAATCCACAGTTCCTTATGTACATTTAGTAGAAACCCTGAGTTGGCTGAATGTACATAACAGAGCTGCACTAATGGACAATAATTATAGAAGGACTGCAGTAAAGACTGCCTGTTTTTTTTTAATTCATGTTACATTTTACTTCCTTTGTAGTTTTACATCGTGAAGGAGAACCGAGGCAATGAGGGTACATGCGTGGGCGTTTCACGTTGGCCCGTGCACGACTTCAACCACCGCACCACGTCGGATATGTGGCTGTACCGAGCATACAGCGGAAACCTGTATCACAATGGGGAGCAGACACTGACACTTGGCAGCTTCACACAAGGAGACTTCATCACCTGTGTGCTGGACATGGAGGCCAGAACCATCTCCTTTGGCAAGAACGGAGAGGTGAGACACACAACCTCAATATCAGATACTGTAGCAAACTTATCTACTTTAGTATTCAGATCACAAGACTGCATGTGACACGCAACAGTTTATTTATACCCACTGACTGGAGGAATAATGCCTCTGAACAATGACAAAGACCTCATCTATAGGGCATTCATAATACTTTATACATATAAATGCCACCAGCCAAATGCTGGTAATATATACAAGTGGCTGGTAGATTTGCTTCACTCACCAACAAAAAAACAATGCTAATCTAGATGGCTGGTAGATTTGGGAATCCAAAAAAGTGAATTTCCAACCCTGCTTGTACAAGTCTTATGGATGTTTTTGACTAGTTATACACTAGAGGTTGACTACTTAAACTATATACACTTCATGCAGTGTCATAAGTTATGTATATGTTAAATAAAGTGCAGTACATGTTGATGCATCGATAATAATTCATGCTGTAAGTATATTTTTATTTTCATGAATTAAATCCAGATGATCCATTAAAGGAAAGCTTTGTATCACCACAGGGTTCTGTTTCCATCCCTAATTGCTAACTTGTGATTCCACAGGAACCAAAGTTAGCCTTCGAGGATGTCGACGCCACAGAGCTCTATCCCTGTGTGATGTTCTACAGCAGTAACCCAGGAGAGAAGGTAAGAGAACTTACATGTCTACCTGTCTGAGAAGCATACCCGTTCTCCATCTGCAGGAGTTCTGTTGCTTATCCGTTGTTTACCCTGACTCAACAATTACTTAGGGATGAGTGTTCTTATCTTTAAGCTTTTTATGCCTCTGCATGGTCAAAAGCTCACTGTGACAACTCTAGTTTCTGGTGTGATGAGTGTTTAGTTAAAACATTTTTACCTCTACATTGGTCTTTGGGACAATGGGAACAAATGAGCTGTCATGAGACTTTTACATTGATGTTTTTCTAATCTTAATGTGTATTGTACTTTATACTCTAAATACAGTAAATAACTGATGAACACTCTCTCACCCTCCAGACACATCTTTTATTTCTACCTGCTCAGAGATAACGGCTGTTGCAAACGTTGAGCAGCAAGAATCAAAACACAAAACATTTTTTTTCTCAAGTCAAAAATGCCAGAAGATATGAGAGCAAGAGAAAAATATTGCATGTGTTCATTGGTTAAGGATTTTTTGGTAAACTCTGGCTTTCCCTTTGCAGCAAAAATATGTTGTGATGCTTTTTATGTAGACTCTTCCCTTTCTTTGCCTGCTATTTCACTTCTGATCTCTTTTAAAGTGTAAATATTTTAACTAATCTAATCTATTATTGGGTTTGATGTTGTATCATTGTTTATTTACTGTATATGGGGTATTTATGTATTAGGTCTGTTAATATATCAGATTTTCACTACACTACAAACAAATTCAGTATACAGATATTATTGTGATATCTATAGAACATTTGAAGAAAACAATTCTATCAGTCAAATGAATCTTTAACTTTGTTTATTGAACATAGTATAGTATAGTATATAATACTGGCATATCGCAACCCCCCTTAATATGTATAGATACATTGTATTTAATAATTACAATTGTAATATATATTTTATTTTCCCCCCAGGTTAAGATCTGTGACATGCAGATGAGGGGAACACCTCGAGACCTCCTACCTGGTGACCCCGTCTGCAGCCCCATGGCCACTGTCCTGGCCGAAGCCACCACACAGCTGATCCGCATCTTACATCGCACTGACCACTGGACCCATCGCATCAACAAGACCATGACCGAGCGGCTCCACAAGATCAAACCTTGCTTCAGAGAGTCCGCCAATGCATCTGGCAGCGGTGGGGGTCAGAGGCTGAAAAAGAGCCGTTCAGTGCAGAGCCGCGAGGAACACGACGCCCAGAGAGAAAGCCAAGAAACCCCCATGAGGACGGAGGAGGAGAGGGGACGCCATGGACGTCAGCATGGCTTGGGGGAGCTGTCGGAGCACCACCTCAGGACACTCTGTACAGAGGTGTGGCCGGTCCTGGCGGTGATCGGAGGGGCGGATGCAGGCTTACGCGTCGGTGGGCGATGTGTGCACAAGCAGACCGGGAGGCATGCTACGCTGCTGGGTGTGGTGAAGGAAGGCAGTACCTCAGCAAAGGTGCAATGGGACGAGGCCGAGATCACCATCAGGTATGTACCGGGTGAAAAGTTTTGCTGTGGAACCTTTTTTGTCACCTTTCTTTTACATTTTTCTTTGTCTATATTCGGCTCGATTTGTTATTTACTGGAATATTTAGTAGATGTATTTTATTTTATTTATAAATAAAATCGTGAACGTTAACGGAGGAAAAAGCCCTTTTAATTCCTATAGGGGAAGATCACATGACTGTTGGTCCAACAGCCGTGCTGTTCATGACACTTAGCATGTGCTGTGGCACACGGTCATCACCAGTATGTACCACATGGCTGATAAAATGTGTTTTAAAACACAGTTTCTTCACTGCCTGTAATGACATTCCTCTGACACTCTGAATTAGCCTCTTCATTGCTTTTTAATCACCTTCCATTTTTCCTTGCTTTTATTTACTGTTTTCATATCTGTGTTATCGACTTGCCCCTTGCGTCATTAATCCATAACTCTTGTGCATGGCCCATTAAATCATTGAGCGTCATATTTTTGTGCCATACCCACACATTCCATATCTTTATTTGTCTTGCATGCTGTGCTCTTTCTCTCCTGCCCTTTCCCTCACTTTGTGTTTCCTTCCCTTGTCTCTTTTCACTCTCCACTCCCTTCTATTAAAGCTTCCCAACTTTCTGGTCGCCTAGTGACACTCCACTATACAACCTGGAACCCTGCGAGCCGCTGCCCTTCGACGTGGCGCGTTTCCGTGGCCTCACCGCCTCGCTGTTGTTGGACCTCACCTACCTCACCAGCATACATGAGGATACCGCTGCTAAGCTCTGCGCACGACGCCACGACAAGAAGCATCGCAACGCAGCCTCGACTGGGCACGAGCCGACCAGTAACGAAGATAAGGCAGAGAATGAGGGGCACAACCGTAATGAACAAAAAGATAACATTGGAGCCTCATCTGAAGCAGCTCCAAACACCACGACCTCTGACCTGCGTGTGTCCCACAGCCTGGATGAGGTGAAAGCACATGTGGCACCCAACTCAAAGTCAGAGAGTGAGATCTCCTCTGTGGTTAGCGGAGGGGTAGGTGGGAATGAGACCTTTTTCACTACAGCTCCTCACACTCCTGCTGAGGGGAGCAGGAGGAAAGGCCATGAGCATGGCTGCCGCAGTCATGAGCCTTCTCCCTCCTGTATTGCCACGCAGTCAGAAATCCACGCTGTGCAGCTTTCCTACCTCTACCTGGGAGCCATGAAGACTCTCAGCGCCCTGCTTAGCTGCAGCAAGTATGCTGAGCTGCTGCTTATACCAAAGGTACTGCAGCTTTCTAAATGTACTTGTACAATAGAAGTTTAATCACTTGTATGTTATTCAGTGGTATGAGGAATTTATTTTAGTTAACAGTTATAGTAGAATAGTTTAACATTTTGGACAATATGTTTATTCGCTTTCTTGCCAAGAGTCAGATGAGGAGATTAATCTTGCTCTCATATCTGTCTGTTAAATATAAAGTTGGAGACAACAGCAAAAGACTGGAATCACAAGGGAACAGCTAGCCTGGCTCTCTCCAAACGTAACACAATCTGTCTAGCAGCTCCTCTAATTAACATGCTGTATCTCATTTGTTTATTAGTCACAAAATCTCTGTAAAAACAAAAATTGTAGCTTGACTGGTGATTATGTGCTGGAAGATCTCCGGCAGCAGATGTAAGAAAAATATTTCTATGTCTTCTAATCTGATTCTCTGCAAAAAAAACAAAATGTTCAAATCTATTTCTTGTTTTTCACCTTCCCTAACAAATACACAGAATCGGTGTGGCTGATTTGAGTGAAATCAAATCCAGGTCAAATATTGGTCAGATTTCTGCTAACCTATTCTCTTTTGTAACATCAAGGTGTTACCGGATGCAGCACCTAGCGGGCACAATGCTGATCTGAATGCCAGCACCAGCGGAAGTACAGCTGCCAACTCGCCAGTCTGCCAGGAAGAAGTGGAGATGCGGGCGGCTTTGCAGTTCCTCATGCGCCATATGGTGAAGCGGGCAGTGATGCGCTCCCCCATCAAGCGGGCCTTGGGCCTGGCAGACCTGGAGAGGGCACAGGCCATGATCTACAAGCTTGTCGTGAACGGGCTGTTGGAGGAGCCCAGTGGTGGAAAGGCCAAGCCTGGTGAGAATTTGTAGATATTTGATGTACCTATATTATGTATTAGTGCTTGGAGAGTTCTTACTGTACAATTAACAAGCTTTTGTATTATTTTTTACTTTGTCTTTTTATCTCCTTCAGGAGTGAGAAGTGAGCCAGAAGGCGAGGGGGAAGGTACAGAGGGTGAGCAGTTGGCACAGACTCCAGTCACAACCAGCCCCTCTGCCTCCAGCACCACCTCCTTCATGAGTTCCTCGCTGGAGGACACCACCACTGCTACCACACCCGTCACAGACACAGAGACTGTCCCTGCCTCGGAGTCTCCAGGGGTCATGCCTCTCAGCCTCCTCAGGTCAGAACAGATGGCTGCACATATTGTCAGTCAGCTAGTGTTAATAAGTAGCCTTGTTTCTCATGTATAATTAAATTGAGATGATTATTTCAATGCTTCTCTGTTGTGACAGGCAAATGTTCTCAAGCTACCCGACTACCACTCTGGTTTCAACCCGTCGAGCTCAGACTCCTCCGGTGACCTCTCTGCCGACCTCTCCCTCAGATGAGGTCGGCCGGCGGCAGAGTCTCACCTCCCCTGACTCGCAGCCCTCCAGACCACAAAACAGGACGGGTACCTGTAAGTATGCCAGACTGCAGTGAATGTAAATATCTCTGTTTTGCTGTTGAAAAGCTTGTAGTATGTTGCTTCTGTAAGCCTACGAAAACAGTATAGTTTTTTAAGCTTGTTCACTGTGTTTTTAACTCAATACAAAGCAATAGAAGACTGATATCCAGGACAAATTAGGGATTCCCTCTGAGTAACCTTTAAATTAACTCTGTCTGATCACAGTCATTGATGCAAACATCCCAGAGCTACTGATACAACATCCAATATCTAACCTTGAATAAACGTAATGCTCTCTGTTGGGTCAAATATGTGTCCAACTGGTGACTAACTTCAGTTTAGTTTCTTATCGGCAGCACAGTGGGGACTTTTCCCTCACACATGCCCACCAGACTGACTGATGGAGCTGTCTGCCTTGACCTTTGCTTCTTCTAAAAACTGAGAAGTTTAGTTTTTTTCTATGACATGGCAAAAAGGTGCTCTGATTGATTACCAAAAAGCGAATCCACAACAAGATCAATCGATCAGTGTCACTTGCTAAGCTGAATCGATATCTCCTGACGCATTAGGAAGAAGAAAACTGCACGCTAGTACACATAGATGTAAACAATGCAGGTTTCAAACTTTGAAAAAAAATTGGAAATGTTTTATGAGAAAGGAAATAAAACATTTGTTAGAGCTCAAGGATACAAGCAATTAGTTTTGGTAAATAACAGTAAATGTAAATATAACTTTTCTTTGTTTAAAATAAAACTCAGGAAAACTTACATTTTTAGATGATGATTTAAACAGTGGTCTTTGCTGAGTGAGCACTTCTAGCGCTTAATATATTCCTTAAAAGTGTAGTAATGTCTTCTGACATTAATGTAGGTGCTCTTTATTTCAGGCTCCAATATAATACACTGTGGGAAACCCAGCAACATTCATATTCAATTTGAATGATTTATTTCCCTCATATGGGACAGCTGAGGGAAAATATAAAAGAAACAAATAAGTATAGATTAAAAAAATAAAAACTCATCACATTATAATATTATTTCAGGTTTTTGCATGATACCAGTGACACACAAAGTCAGTGTTCTGACCTTTATACCAGATTTCATAATAATTTCACTAATTGTGGTGTTGTTGTGCACTTCAGCTCTGTCGGACCCCAGCAGCAGGCTGTCTACATCGCCCCCTCCTCCTGCCATCGCTGTGCCCCTGTTGGAAATGGGCTTCTCCCTGCGCCAGATCACCAAAGCTCTGGAAGCCACTGGTTCGTCTCACTCAAGTTCCCTGCCCCCTGTTTTCAATTTTATTTCATTTGATTAAGTTGCATTGAAGCTTAATTCTTATTTTCTAAGTATATATATAATTCTAAGTTAGGTAGATGGAAAACTTTGGGAAAGAGTGTCATTGAGGGGTCCAGTATGCTTTCCTGTTATCTCAGGTGCCCAAGGAGAAGCAGACGCTCAGAACATCACGGTGTTGGCCATGTGGATGATAGAACATCCAGGCACGGAGGACGAGCATGACGAGCCTGACGAGCCTCATACCAGAGGCAGCGGTGTCGGTGGTGACGGCTCTGACTCGTCCTGTCCGGGTGCAACAGCCTCTGCTGGAGGCAAATCTCTGGACAGGAGCCCGTATCTGTGCTCTCCTGGAGACATCGCCAGTGCTGATGCTTCAGAAATGGAGGAGGGCTTCAGCGAAAGGTACAGTTGGAATTCTCAAATTAAAGTTTTTTTTATAATAGAGGTCTTCACGGATCCACAATATGATGCAACATTATGGGCTTTCAAACAACAAGCAGCCGTGGTCAAAGAGGGCAGCGATATTAAGATAATGTGCAAAAACGAATATGAAATCATTGAATCTAATTCCAAAAAGTAATTTGTTTATATGCCTCAAAGATTAATTTGTAGAAAGATAGACGGAACACTTTTTTATATCCATCAGCTATGTGTGAATCTAATTCCAAAATCAATTGTTAATTTAATAGCATAAACATTTTCCATAAGCAACTTAAAACAAATTCTCCTGCAGTTTCAGAGAGAGGATGAATATATTCAGACTGACGGTACGAGACAAATTATGTCTTTTTTTTGTTTACATTAAAGCATTTAAATGTTCTAGTAGAAACTCCAAAATTGAAGTATGGATCTGAAAATGAACATAATATGTTTCCGTTAAGTCAAAACAAAGTGACGGTTTTTTGAAACAGTATGTTCTCCCTCGAGTTCGTTGAATCATGATAGACAGTAAAGTGTGATGTGCATGGGGTTAAATAAAGTGTTGCATCATTATCAAGATCATAGTTACTTACTTTATAGGCAGTGTTTCCCCTACCATTGTCTTGGCGCTGCGCCCCGCCAACAGAGCCCAGAGCCCTGCCTGAAATTCAAGGTGTTTTTTCTTTTTTTCTCGAAAAAACACAACTCACAACTCACTTTTCACATTGACAGGTGCTCTTTTATTAAATATACTAAACGCTTATGCTATTGATCAAATTTATGTGCACGTTTCAGTGTTTACTGTCTACTTTGCGCATTCACATTCTCTCCTTCGCTCCGTTTTGCGAAGGGCGGGGCTTCGCAGCTGACACACACACACACACACACACACACACACACGTGCGCACACACCTACAGAGTGGAAGAAAGGAGAACTACCGGTAAATAGAAACCACGCCATGCACGCGCACGCAATCCCCCCTGTCGCACGGTGAGCGCCCCTCCAAAGCAGTAAACCTAGGGGAAACACTGATAGGGATTGCCAGAAAATTGTAAATTTGTAAAATTATATAAAAATAAAGCTTATATTTGTGTACTTTGCAGTCCTGAGGGTCTGGAGCAGGACAATGCATCGGCCTCCAGCGGCGGTCCGCTCAGAGGACGCTCTGCTGTCGGTAGGAAACACCGCTTTGACCTGGCAGCGCGCACGCTCCTAGCCCGCGCTGGTAAGAATATTCCACAAGGACATCTTTTACCTTACTCCACACTTGGTCTAAACAAAGTGCAGATTTATCTCCCACTTCCTCACTTTACTTTAAACTTCCTCTTCTAAGCTGGACTGTACCGCTCGGTGCAGGCTCACCACAGCCAGTCACGCCGGGAGGTCTCATCCCTCCAACAGCAACAAGACCCCGGTGCCTGTCTTTACGACTTTAACCTGGATGAAGAGCTGGAAATGGACCTGGACGAGGAGACCATGGAGGCCATGTTTGGCCAGGACCTGGCCAGTGACACGGACATTCTGGGAATGTGGATCCCGGAGGTACTGGACTGGCCAACATGGGTGTGTGTGACTTTATGCTTTGTCCAGAGGGCCGCCATCACCATTCTGCTCTTTACCTGTCCTTCATCACTTCTCTCACACAGATCATTTATACTATACCTGCACGCTAAAATGCCCGCTTTATGAGACACTCACTTGTTCAAGCACACTTCCCCTGAGAGCCCACTCACTCCACTGATCTAACTGGCATGGAATGAAAGAGGCCTTTTGATAACAAAATGATTATTCTTTGGCTGTTGCTTGGAACTCATTAATGCAAAGCTTTTGTTGATTCGTATTGCTAACGCATCACATTGCATGGATGCTTAACTGCTGTTCTGAACAACTTTGTCTTGTCGTGTGTTGTGTTTGTTTTCATGTATGTGAATGTGTGTGTGTGTGTGTCTGTGTGTGTTCCTCTGTAATTGTACCACACATCGCAGCACGTATGTGAGACAGATGATCGAGATGAAGTGGTCGTGTGCGAGTTGTGCGAGGCCAATGTGGCCAACTTCAATCAACACATGAAGAAGAGCCACCCAGGCTGCGGCCGCAGCGCCAACCGGCAAGGCTACCGCAGTAACGGCTCCTACGTAGACGGCTGGTTCGGAGGGGAGTGTGGGAGTGGAAACCCTTACTATCTGCTATGTGGTGGCTGCAGAGAGAAGTATCTGGCCATCAAAAGCAAAGCCAAAGTCCCCATCGTGGAGAGGTACGCACACCTGAGAAAGATCGAGTGAACAAGGAAGCACATTTGTTTCTTGGCTGCATCTTTGTTTATGAGTGACTAATGCTTACAACCAAGCTGTTTACAAAGATAACCGGTGAAAACTGCTTATTATGGAGCAATTTTGGGTTACTACTAAAGCTAGACTGATATATCCGCTTGTATTTGCTACAGCAGATATATCGGCTAATATGTCAGCCGATACGCAACAAGGCAAAGATATGTTTGAGGTCATTTAGAAACGAGAGCAAAACATGTCTGCTGCTCAGTACATAGAACATACAGTATGCTGGCTGCAATTCTTTAACAGACAAATGCAATTGTTAATGTTTCGTTTATGTAAAAAAGAATATCAGCTGATCGCAGCATTGTTGCTACAATTGTGTTGGAGAATGTGTAACATGTCCAACTAAGCTTGTTCTTTAGGACTCATGTAACAGCGTTTACAGTACTGTTGGTGTGTTTTCCAAGTTTCTGTTACAAGTATTATCAAAGGTTTTCACTCTCCTTTTAATGAATTAGTTTTTTTTATTAGAATTTGAGAGTCAGGTAACCCTTCGGACCACTGCCACCTACATATACCTGTATATGGACTGAGTCATGTTGGAGTTATCAAGCATTCTGTTTTATTTCTGTATTTACCGTTCTTGCCGTGTAATTTTCAGGTATAAGGGACAAGCTCCTGACCTCCTGGGGAAGCAGGACAGTGTCTATGAAGGTAAGGTGTATTATGAACATATCAATCTCAATTTGAAATGAAATGTGATGTATTTAATGTTTTTTGCAGCGATACACAGACTTTTGTGTTTTTCTTTGATTTTAAATTGTTTGTGTCTCTCCGTCCCGCTACAGAGGACTGGGACATGCTGGACGTTGACGAAGATGAGAAGCTGACGGGGGAGGAGGAGTTTGAGCTTTTGGCCGGACCGTTGGGTCTTAATGAGCGCAGGATCGTCCCTGAAGCTGTCCAGTTCCCTGACAGCGACCCATTGGGAGCCTCCGTTGCCATGGTGACTGCCACCAACAGCATGGAAGAGACCCTGCTGCAGATAGGTGAGGAGAAGAAACTTTACTTCTGGAGACAACAACATATTTATTGTCTTGATGTTATTTAGTGTTGTGTGCCATGTCTCTCTGACTTGCAGCCAATCAAACTGAAGTAAAAGCATTTGGTTCAACCCTCTTTACCCTCTTAGGTAATGGCAGTAAACCGAGTGTGTGTATGTGTTTAGGCTGTCAGACCTCAGTGGATAAGAGTTCATCGGGCAGAGTGACCCTCGGCGAGCAGGCAGCAGCCCTCCAGAACCCTCATGACCGGGTGATGGCTCTTAGGAGAGTGACGGCTGCAGCCCAGGTGCTCTTGGCCAGGACCATGGTGATGAGAGCCCTGTCCCTGCTGTCTGTCAGGTAGTCTCCACCAACACAAGAAGACCTGCATATAGATCGCCTTTAAATAGCTTCATAGACATGAACATTAACAACAACACCAACAATTGGAACAAATCTTTTGTCGGCCATGTGGAGGATTACCAGTTCTTTAATTAGTAAAAGATTGACTGAACACACACATTAGCTGTCTAGATATCTGTGCCGTAAAGACACTTTTTGTAGTATTTCAAAGTTCACAAGCTTGGCCCCCCCCTGGTGGTATAGTATTATAAAAAAAGAAACCAAAATATTATTATTATTATTATTATTATTATTATTATTATTATTATTATTATTATTATTAAATTGGGAACGATGTCTTAGACAAAATGATGGTGTACTGCAGGGCTATTCAACTTCATTAGCAAGTGGGCCGAATAGGAAAATCACTGGGGGTTTGTGGGCCACACAATACTTTGTCAATGAATCACTACAAATAACTCTTACTTACAGTAGTGTTAATAGTTACTAATACATGAAATGAACTAGTCACGTGCATCCCCTTGTTTCACTTTATTTGTATCACCTTAATTCATTACAGAAAGCAACCAGTCCATTCAGAACAGTAGGAAAGCTGTGGCTACAAGGCTTCACACAAAAGTGCAAAATGTTGCATCTTTAAAACCAAGGAGACAAGAGTTGTTTCCCCAAGAGGTCCATGTCCACTAATGTAGAAAGAAAGATGAATATAATAAAACAGTATTCACCACATTACCAGTAAGTAGCCCTTGTTTATAATATCCTCAACACTTCCTCATACATAAGGTGCTTTGAAAACAAGTTCATATCCATAAAATGAAATACTAAATGCAAATAGAACATAGTGAAACAGTAGCATCAGACTCACAATAACATGCATATCTTATACATGTTTACAATTTAACAGTTTGAATCTGTCAAACATAGATCTGTCTTTGCATTTACACTAAGAATGCATCACATTAAGTCAGGTGATGTACTCCTACAGAACTACAAACATGTCACACTTCTGTCATGTTGAGCCTGTTTGAGTCAGTGAGAGAAATTACACTTTTGGGGGTTTTTTTATATTCAGAACTCAGTTTTCACATTGAACAGGTGCTCTTTTATTAAATGATATGTATCTTGTTTATGTGCACGTTTCCGTGTTTACTGTGTTACTTTGCGCGTTCACAATCTCTCCTCTGCTTCGCGGGGCTCAGTCAGTCAGACACAGCGGAGGAGAGAACTAAAACAAAGCAGGACTGCTATCGTGGCTCTCTTGTGCCAGGCAAAAGCGACCAAAAGCCACTTGACTCCATTAAATGAAGCTAACGGTCCCTGTACTTAACGGGCCGCTAATTGAATAGGCCTGGTGTACAGAGTATTTCACCAAACTTCTCTCCTAAATGATGTTTATTTGAGCATCTGTTTTTAATGAATACTGAAATATTTGTAACCTTTTCTCCTTGTTTGTTAATGACTAAAAAAACTTCTTATAGTAAAATCGAGTAGTTAAATTAAATATATTAGTTATATTCCCAAAATATTGTATTAATTTCAATGTTTTTGTTAAATGTCAAACATTAATTTGAATATTTGAAAGATATCCTAAAATATAGGTAGCAGCTGTCTGTCCGTTATGTAATACATGACTTCTCTCTCTCCCCTCCTTCCCTCACACACAGTGGTTCGAGCTGCAGCCTTGCAGCCGGTCTGGAGTCTCTGGGTTTAACTGACATCAGGACTCTGGTCAGGCTGATGTGCCTGGCGGCTGCAGGCCGAGCCGGTCTTTCCACTAGTCCTATTGCAGGCTCCGGCCATGCCGAAAGGCCCCGTGGGGCCGCCAAGGCGAGCAAACCCATCTCCTGTCTGGCTTACCTCAGCACAGCAGTGGGCTGCTTGGCCTCCAATAGTCCCAACGCAGCCAAACTGCTGGTACAGCTCTGCACTCAGGTACACAATGTTTCTCATCTGCCTGGTAATCCTTCATTTATATCATGGCTTTATTAAGATCTGATGTTTGATTTAACAGATGATTGTCAAGAGTCTAATAATAAATGACCTTTCTGTGTCTCAGACTAGTTAATAATGGACTTATTTTATTCTTATTTACTTATTTTCAAGTGTTTTTTTAGGGCATTCTTGCCTTTATTCAGATAGAGCACAGTAGAGAAGTGACAGTGAATATGGGGAGAAATTGGAGGGATCCTTTGCAACAAAGGTTCCCCGTAGGATTTGAACCGAGGATGTTGTAATTACATGGTCAGTGTATTTAACCCAAAGGCCTGCAGTACGCACTTTATTTTCTGTTTTGAAGCACTCAAATCAGCTCAGTTATATCGCTCGTCACGTAGTCCTTTCTTCTCTCTGTTAGTTATGAACCATAGCAGAAGCATAACGAAACAATTCTTAAATGGGACGGCCTGTAAAAACTATCAAACAGTAAAATATTAAATAAACACAAGAACAGTGTCATGCCCCTGATTGGCACAGACATTAGATGTATTGATGGCCTGTGGCAAGCTGTTATGCAATATACTGAAATAACCTCACAGTTGCGCTGCTTCATCTGCCAACACCGATCGGTATTAAAGCTGAAGGTGTTATTATTATTATTTCATATTGTGTAGCTAAAATCTTTTTGATGTTTGAATACTGCTTTGTTGAGTGATTTTAAATGAGCAACATCAAGTCCAATGTAATAATTAAAAATGGTCATATCCAAAATGAAGAAAGTATGATATCACTCTCTTGTCTCTGTATTATGTACAGTGCAGGAGTCAGGAGGTGATTAGCTTAGCTTAGCATAAAGACTGCAGGCAGGGGGAAACGGCTAGCCTGGCTCTGTCCAAAATTCAAACGTACACCAACAACTCTAAAGCTCACTTATTAACAATGCGTATTGATTGTTTAATCCACACGCAAACAGAAATGTAGGAACATGAAAATATGGTTGAAGTTACATGCTGTAATTATCTTTATTGATACCAATGTTCTCATCTCACTCTAAGAAAGAAAGCAGAATAATCATTTGCCAATTATTTTTTGAACTATTCCTTTAAGCGCCACAAATTGTGTAAATAATGCAAAAACATTATTTTATTTATTTAAACTGAAGAGAAAACCTCATTTGAAACAGGCCTTTATTTTTAAGTATATTTAATCATTTAAGTTGCATCGCTGTTTTTTGTTCTTTTCCCGGTTACCTGTTTAAAAATTAAAGCTGCAACTCTATAAATACTGTTTATTTAATGTAATATTCTTTCCCAATCCAGAACCTGATCTCTGCAGCTACCGGCATGAATCTGACCACAGTGGACGACCCCATCCAGAGGAAGTTCCTGCCCAGCTTCTTGCGTGGTGTGGCCGAGGAGAACAAGCTCGTAACCTCTCCTAACTTTGTGGTCACGCAGGCTCTGGTGGCCCTGCTGGCAGATAAAGGGGCCCGACTCAGACCTGCTTATGACAAGGCTGATATGGAGAAAAGAGGTTTGTAGACTTAGAGGAGCAGGAGATACAAATAAGCGGGTGTTTCATGTTGTCCAGTTCCTGTCAGTAACTGTTTCGGTGCATTTCTTCATCTCATTGTTCCCAGGATCACAATATTTCATATTGGTAGTATTTGTGAGGTGTAGATAAATATTAGATACTGTTTGTGTAAGTTGTTTTGCTGCTTTGTTTACTTTGTATATTTTCCAATTACTATTTATTTTCAAATAATTAAACATACTGAACATGGCAAGTCCTTGAATAATTGAGCCACATTATCTGTCAAATGTTTAAAACATATTTTATTTTGTGGCTTAAATAGTTTTTTCTTGTAAGTTGACCTTAAACTCAGCAGCAAACTTCACAATTACATTCCAGTGATTCTATCCTGTCATGTGTGTCAACAAATTCAATGTCATGGCAATCTTTTATTATGTTATTTGAATCATTTCATAACGATCATGTATTTGTGTATTTCATGCAGTAATAGCATAATCACTCTGTTCACTCGGGTCACCTTTTGGTTTTTCTGTTTGTCATCTTCATTTTTGTTCCTTCTCTCACTCACCGGGCCACCTTGTCACCTTCTGTTCTGTGTCGAGCAGGTCTAATTGCGCATTTGTATGCCCATCCTTCCCATAATCCCTCCGCTGTAGGGCCTCTGGAGCTGGCCAACGCTCTGGCGGCCTGTTGCCTGTCCTCCAGGCTTTCCTCGCAGCACCGCCAGTGGGCCGCCCAGCAGCTGGTCCGCACACTGGCCGCCCACGACCGCGACAATAACCACAGCCGGCCGCAAACCTTTGCCGACATGGCGGGGGACCTGCGAAAGTGCTCCTTTATTAAGCTAGAGGCTCACCAGAGCAGAGTGAGTCATACAGGATCAAGAGTTTCCTGCCTTGGTTAGAACTCAAAATAATTTGATATAAACTGATTGGTATTAAATAAAGTCTTTCTCTTGTTACACTCAGGTGATCACCTGTGGTTGGTGCAGTAAGAAAGGCCTGTTGGCTACGAGTGGTAATGATGGGACAGTCAGGATGTGGAACGTCACCAAGAACCAGTACACCCTCCAGCAGACCTGCATCTTCAATAAGGAGTAAGGCTTTCTGAAATACTACAGTTCCATGTTCTACCTCCAGATTCCTCAGTGTGTTAATGAAACCACAGTGCACTAATTTATATCTTTATATAAACAATGGAGTAAACAGCAAAGGGTTCCAACAAAATCAATTAATTTCAGTGGAATTGCCCCAATCAGTTGGTGGCTAAGTAAATCTGCAGGAACTTCACACTTTGAGTTCAACTTTTGAGAACTTTAAAGGTTCAATGTGTAAGATGTGCCATAATTTAAACATAAAACATTAAAACAAGGAACTAACATCATCAACAGAGTGTGAAGAGGTAACAGTGTTGACGTTGTGTCAAACACGTCTATGTGTTGTGTTCCAGAGATATCTACTGAAGTTAGCATGCTAACACTTGCTTGTAGATATTACAGCCATGTTCCGTGTCTGAATGTAATCCAATAAACAAACTATAAAACAAAGTGGCAGAAACGAGAAACCCCCCCCGCACCACCTCTCCTCGTCCTCACAGCTGCCAGGTGGCTGTTTCTCCGAGCGTGTAGCTGTCAGCAGCCCAGAGAAACGCCGTAGCTTCAGTTAGCAGTTAGCTGGAGTTCAGCCACAGCACCGGGGAACTGCAGACTCCCTGTTGCTGCAGTTACACAGGTCCAGCAGCCGCTGTGACTGCAGGGCTGGTGCTGGTTCTGGCTGAGCTCAAGTCTCTTTGGCCGCTGATGCAGTGGTTAGGCTTACAATTAAAACACTGGAAGGTTGTGTGTTCAACACCAGGGCTGCCACCATTGTGCCCCTAAGCAAGGCAATTAACCCCAAGTTGCTCCAGGGAGATTGTCCCTGTAGTTGGTTCACTGTAAGTTGCTCTGGATAAGAGCGTCTGATAAATGACCTGTAAAGTAATGAGGCAGCTGCTTTCTCCCCGGCGGGCTGCTCTCCTCGCTCTCTCCAGCAGTTTGGTTGAATTTTAGTATTCTTGCCGACTGACTGACTGACTGACTGACTGACTGGCTACATTGCCTAGTTTCTCAAACCAAATGTTGCCAATACATTATGTTGTGCCACTTTCTGGTGTGGCAAGGTCTAAAGCATAATGTCAGACAAAGTTAGCGACTAGCTGGTGAAGAAAGTGAGAGAATTCAAAGCAGAGCTAAGAGGAGAGTGAATGTTGGACTTACAGTACATTCAAATGAATGCTAATGTTGTTCTGTTGATCTGAAAATAGGCACACTTGTTCCCCATAACAATTTTATTAGGTGTTAGTATGTGCTAACATTCCCCCATAACAAATTTATAAGGTCAGATGGTTTATTTTCAATGCAGCTTTAAGTTTTGGTCTCATTTGTGTTTATTCCATCTTGTCTCATCAGTGATGGCTCTTCAGAGGAGGGCATGTCAGGTTTAGGATCTCCCAGCGATCCTTGCATGTCTCCTCTGGCATGGAGTGTCACTGGAAAATATCTGGCCTCCGCCATGGACAAAATGGTCAACATCTGGCAAGTTAATGGTAAGCATTTATATATTTATTTATTTCTAGCTCCTCTGGGGTCTTCACTCTGTTTTCTTTTTATTATACGGTATGCTAATGATAAGCGCCGTTTGAGTTGTTTTGAAAAACTTTGTGATTATACAATGTGTTATGTGGCCCAGCTTTTATCACTGGTATGTGAGGTCAGCGGAATATGAATGAGACGTTATTAAGATTTTATAGCTTCCATTAAAAGTAGATGCACTGGATGTGGGCCAATCATCACTTCCTTCCCGCCTCCCACCACACACCCTGCAACATGAGCCATCTGTCCTCACCACTTTCAATCGCCTCAAGGATGAACGTCCACAATCACATTCTTATTGGCTTCCATGAGCACATTTTCTCTTGTGCCATTGAAATATGACTGTGTGTTACCATCTTTTTGTGGGTATTGTTTTGCAAATTGTTCAAGCCACAGTCCATTATACACCTAACCTCTAAAGCAGTGTTTCTAAAACTTGTTCAGACCAAGGACCACTTAACCAATAAAAAAAACACTCACAGACCACCTAACTCTCCAAATGTCCAAAAACAATAGGCCTGCTTACCACTCCAACAATATATTACAAATGACAGCCTAATAATGAGCTTTATGTGACCTTCTCTATATCGCTCGTTCACACATTAAATCAACAATACAAATACAATTACGGATTCTACAAGCATTTCGTTCTTATGCGATTTAAACGGTGAATGCTGATAGATTTTACACATCATATGAAACGTGACTACATTTATTACTGAGTGTATGTCCGTAGAGAGTACTTCCCGCCCCACCCCACCAAGACAATGGTAGGGGAAACACTGGACTGAAGAGGTTTGAACTGCAATTTATCAGTCCAAAATATGTTCAGCTGATATTCCATCGGTGCTAACCCTGTACTAACCCTCTATTTTTATTGTGAAGTTTTAAGAAGAGCTTTGGAATAAACAGGCAACATGTTGCTTGTTAGAGCCCTTATTGTGCTCTTGACACTGAGTTTGTTTTACCAATTACTGCAGATTACTTCAACCAATTTTGTCAGCCAGTGTTTTGTTCGGCATGTACAAAAGAAAGCCTTCATACATAACATAACATCTACCGGTATTTGTAAAGAGGACGTTCTACAACCATTCAGAAATATAGAGTAGTTTTCTCAGACATCAGACATTACCTAGTCAAGCTTTTGTGGCAGAAGATTACAAACTTTTGAACAGTAATGTAAATTATTCTCAGTGTAATGGGATCACCAGGGTAACAGCTCCACACTAACTGTGGCCTCCTTTCCTTTAAGGTGGTAAGGGCCTTTTGGACGTGCAGCCTCATTGGGTGTCGGCGTTGGCTTGGCCAAAAGAGGACGCAGAGTCCTTGTGGTGCGGGGAACCCAAGGACATGCTGCTGGTGGGACGAATGGATGGGTCTCTGGGCCTCATTGAGGTGCTGGATACCTCCACTATGCACCGTACCGAGCTGGAGCACTGCTACAGGAAAGATGGTACGAAGAGGGAGTTTTTGAATGAGTGCTAAATCTCTGTGCTGAGTATTTTTGTGGTAATATGTTTTGGCTGTCTAAAGGACACTGCCAGATTGTCAGTAGTTGACAAATGTTTGATAATTATGCTCCTCTCTCAGTGGCAGTGATGCACATTGCCTGGTACAGTGAAGACAAGCCTTTTGCTGTGGGCTACGCAGATGGCAAGCTGCTGATAGGCACCAAACAGCCTTTAGAAAAAGGAGCCATCGTGGTCATCGATGCACACAAGGTAAACTATTTCCACTTATTTCTACTCTTTCCTGAAATTCTTCTCAGAACTGAATCTTTCTGTGTGTTATTTTTACAGGAGTCCATCACCAGCATGAAGTGGAGTCCTACCGGTCAGATCTTGCTGACCTGTGCTAAAGAGGAGACAGTGAAGCTGTGGGCCAGTCCGGACTCTCATTCTGACTCAGGCTCGGGCTCTGGCTGGCGCTGCCTGCAGAGCCTCCGACACCCCACCCCGGTTAACGGTGTGGCCTGGTGCAGCCTGCTTGGACGTGGCCCAAAGCCCCTCAACATGTTAGCCATGTAGGTTGTCCCCACACTCATATTGCCATTATCCTTAAAATGAGTTCCTCAAATTGTATATCGTAGAAGTTTTCCTTTCCTAAAGTGACAAAAGTGATTAAAAAAAATGAATCTAATTAATTACAAGCTTTGTGATTAATTAGTCGCATATTTTAATTAATCGAAATTAACGCGTTAATCCGACAGCCCTAATAAATATATATATATATATATATTTAAACATATATATATTATATATTTAAACATATATATATATATATGAGACGGGAGTGGTAGACTTGCTTATCCCTTCCCCCAACGCCACAGCAGAGGTCGGCTACAACAGAGACAGGTGAGCAAACGTCTTCATTCGTTCTCAATGTCCAACACAAGTTTCTACTTCTGAAAGATGGAATGCATTTTATCTTTAAAAAGAGATTCAAGTAGAGACATTGGTGTTTACTGTGGAACTTTCCAATCTATAATGGCTGATTCTTGGGATGTATTTCATATCAGACATGTCTACCCTAAAGTATGTAATATTTAAATACAACCGTGATACTTTAATTCTCTCATTATATGGAGTTGCATACAATAATCCCACAGAAAAGAAATTAAGATCGCAAAAATGACAAAACAGGATTACAACATTCTTTGCATAATCCTTTATTTATCTTCTCCAAACTAGACTATTTATTTTGTCTTTCTTTTTTAATTTAATTGTAGACATTTTCCGCATTCTTGCATCTTTATCTCTTCAGCCCCCTTTGTAACTATCTTCGTAACTATCTTTGTAACTTTGTCAAGGTCAGTCTCTTCCTCACAGTTCTTCTTTTTGCAAATCTCTGACAGAATCACCCTGAAACACAAAGTCAAACAAAGCAGCTCCACATGTAGAGAACGAGGACAGAACCTCAGAAATTCAAGATTCTCATATAGCATAATCCAAGTCTCCAAAATGTCAATTTATGTGCTCAAAACATGTATCTTTGATCATTTAAATATATATGAAGATCTTTTCATACTTTTCATCTCCTGCTCAGTCATTGGCTAACCTGACACTACATCTTAAAGTCATTATTTGGAAATAGATTTCAACCAAACAATCTGTCTCCTTTTATCTGCCTAGGTTCCTCTTCAACCCGTCTTCCTGCATGGATGAGCACATGATCCAGTTCAAGTTCCTGGGTATCCTCATGGGCGTGGCCATCCGCACCAAGAAGCCCCTGGACCTCCACCTGGCTACCCTGGTGTGGAAACAGTTGTGTTGCATCCCCCTGCTGCTGGAGGATCTGGAGGAAGTGGACCTCCTTTATGTGCAGACGCTCAAAAGCATTCTTCACATTGAAGACAGTGGTATCACCGAGGAGAATTTCCATGAGGTGGGAATTTATTTAAAATGTTTTATATTAGGAGACAGAGCTTGTGTGGATGATTTCTTGTCTTTTTTTTAAACTGGTTTGCATTGTAGATTTCAGTAGATGTTATGACCGTATACATTTTATATTTTGATATCTATATAAATCAAGATCTAGTGAATTTTCAGAAAAATCTATTGAGAAGCTTCTTCCAGGGATTTTAGGGATCAGGGAGGTCTGTTGTTTCTCTAGATACTTCATCATGTTGATCAGCATGATGATCGGTTAACCTCAAGAGTTGTTATTTCTGTAAATGTACTGACAATAACTTGTACAGCTGCATCTATCTCATTTATACTTGTTGCACTTTCTTTTTCTATAATCTAACACAAATAATAATTATGTTTTCCTGTATACTAAATGTTAGCGGGATTTGCTTTTCACAGTCTGGGATATGTCAATAATTAGCAACAACATTGTCTTCGATACACTGCGTCAAACATATAATACAGCAGCGATGCCCCGAGTGGCAACAAGGAAAATAGCACTTGCCCCGCAGGGCAAACATGAGCAAATGGCTTAATCTGGAAAATGGTAAAAAGAAACATTTTGATTTTATGCTGTAATGGCTCGAAAAATGTGTTTTTAAAGAGTTTCAATGGGGACATTCTGTCCTTAAGGGTCTGTCTGCGTTTACTTGCCATAATGTAAAGCATATGCGTTAACACAACCCAAATAATGAAAAATATTTCAATGGTGATGCATTAAAGTTAAAGAATAAATACCTCAGTATTTCTTTAACCGTTAACACATTTATATTGTCTCATTGTAAAAGTCGTCATATTACCCAACCTTAGTAAGGGAGGTTCATAAAGGAGTAGAGAAGAGAAGTAAAGCTTAACTGTGATGGGAAAGTATCTGTAATATCTCTGATTTGTGCCATAAAACTAGAAATGTACTATAAAGGACATTTCCAGAAAAAGCAAATATCCCAGCTGCACACAAGGACTGGATTAACGATGGTGAATGAGATTTATGAATGGGATTTTATTGCACATAAAAGTCATTACACCTCGAGGCCTCAGCAGTTAAATACTAGTTACACACCACCTCCGCCCGTCCAGATCCTCACCTCATCACACTGTATTTAAGCTTAATCTCCGGCTGCAACAGCACAATAAAGAATTTTCAATGTCAGCATTACATGATGGTAACTAAAGGCTCACAGGGTGACTGATAATTGTTTTGACAGCGTGTTTACCTCTCCTCGGCCATGTGAACGTTTGATTCATCAGAATCACACACGTAAGGCGAAAAAGATAATAAGCAGCCAGTTCACAGACAGTTTTTTATTCCCATAGCCCGACTTAACCATCACAGCCCAAAACAAACTTCAAATGATGTCACACAGTGTGGCCACACCAACCCAGTGAGCGCTAACGGCAGGAACATGATGTAATTTTAGAGCAGGGTTAATCCTGTTTACAGCTGCAGAGTTGAACATTAAGTTAGCAAACATTGCCCTGTATCTGTGTTCACGTTGCAGACTCCAAACGGGCTGAGAAAACAGTGACAGTAATGTGTGTCTGTAACCAGTTTGAAGCATTGTGAGAGCTTGATGTAAGCCCTGCTGGGGGGGCTGTGGGCAAGCTTTTTATACTCCAGAGCTCAGCTGAGGCTGCTCTGCTTCTCCTCCCCGCTCGGGTACTCACTGTTCTCTCTCCCAGCGCTGATAAAACCTCAGCATGGCTGTGGCCCAGACCACACACCCCTCACCCCCCACCCAAAACCCGCTGATAGGCTCGCTCGAGCAGCAGAAAGCTAACATATCTCCGGAGACCCATCTTCTGTCCAAACAACCTCACACAACCCCTACACTGAAAAGCCCCGGCCTGCAGGAATGCCAGGGCCGCTGTTGATGCAGCATATCCTGCCTGCCGGAGTCCTGGCCCCGCTCCCAGACTTGTAGAGGAGAGAAAGGGGCTCCGTCAGCCAGGCCGAGGGAGGAGAGGAAGGGGCTGCATCTGCTGCTTTGGCATGAGAGTGGGAGAGACACAGAATCTGCTCTTCTGGTGGCTTTGGTTGGACGAGCTGTCAAATGTCTTACCATGATATTACTATCTCTTGTTGCTTGCCAGGACAGAAAATAAACGATCCGATTCCAGCTTTTGGAACCGATATGTTGCAACGTTATTCAGTCAACGGAAAGCTGCCGAGTATTGCCAAACACTGTAGGGCTGCTGACTAAACAGTGCTGAGGAAAAACGCTCTGTTTGTCTCTTTATTGAACAATTCCCTGTCATCTTTATGGCTCGCTGACTGGTTTTGTGTGATGATGTCTGCCAGGCCAATGTATCTGCTGATATTAGCTCATTGCCGATATCTATGTCTGTGTCTGTGTCTACTTCATTATTCTGGATTTGAGGTCATTTAGAAACACAATAACAGTTTGTTCAACTTCAAAATGTCTCGTTTTGTATGTGTCTTGATTAAAAAATTTTTTTTAACAAAAACAAATCTAAAGGATTTTGAATCAAGATAAATTGTTAATATAAAATAACATTTTACTGTCGACTGATATATCTTTACCAATATATCGGTATCGGCCTCATAAATCCAGTATCAGCCCGGTCGTATGTCATAAGGTACTTAAAACCAATATCTAAGAGAACATTAATAAACAGCGATTATGCTTCATATTATAATATCTTGTTGCTCGTCAGGCCAGAGATTACATACCAGATATGGATGGATTAATAATTGTAATTGAGAGAGAAAAATACATCTTCATTCAGAGGAGTCATCTTTATAATGAAACGTAATACAACAGTTGCATTTATTGGACTAATTATTCTTTGCGTTTGTTTTCCAGATGATTCCTCTGGATTCATTTGTCGGGCAGAGTGCAGATGGAAAGATGGTGCCCATCATCCCGGGAGGAAACAGCATCCCTCTCACTTTCTCCAACAGGAAGGAATACGTGGAAAGAGCTATCGAGTACCGGCTGCATGAAATCGATCGACAGGTACAGTAAAACTCTACGTCGATGTGAGAGCTGCAAAGTTTAAACCACACGTCTGCTTCATGGTTACTCTGCTGTGTAAAGTATTATTCAGGAGCACAAGTGATATTAGCGAATCAGCATGTGGTGACACATATTTCACCGTCTCATATTACCAGGTAAAGGCCCAGTCGCACATATCCGTATGACAGAAACGTATGCCGGCGCATACGAAATATTGGCAATAGGTTGATATAAATTAAAGGTAAGTTGTGATCGTTTGAAGGACGCAGACGTTACGCCGAACACTGCAGACATACGGCCCTGTCACACAGTTCCGTATGGCGGAAACATGCTGCCGTATATGAAAAGTAGCTCAAAATGTGAGTCCAAATACGTCCAACTTTTCCACAGCGGTGTTGTAGCTGACGTATACATAACGCATTACATAACAAATTATTATACGTATGTCAAACGATCACTTACTTATTTGTAAGTCCGTCTGGCCAATGTAGCTGGAAAAGTGCCATCTGGTTCACGTCATGCTGATGCTGGAGAACAGCTAACATGCTGAACGCTAGCTGTTCTGTAAAAACACGTTTAATAAGTTACTCCGTCGTCAGGCATCATCTTAACATAGGGTAGGAATAGGGTATCCACTCGTTATCAATAAGTTGGCTGTAGGATTCACGTCAGCTGACGTAGCCTATATCTAACGTACCTCTAACGTAGTCACGTAGGTATTTACGTAGGTAAGTATTCACGTACTGTATTTACGTAGGTAAGTATTCACGTATGTCTAACGTAACGTCTGCATATTTTATGAAGCACACGTCGGGTACGTCTGGTAATTTTGAACATGCTCAAAACATCAGCGTTCAACAACGCACCCCAGCGTAACACAGTGAGCTCTTAACGGATACTACTTATACCTTACCTTATATCAACAGTAAACCAGCGCGTTGCCGATATTTTGTATACGCCATATTTTTGTATACGTTATGCATTCGTTGGGCATTCGTCTGATACATTTTGTATAAGTAAGTGATGCTATATCAATAGGTTAGACATGCGTATCTGTATATCTTCACTTTTCCGATCCGATGAAAAGTTGGACGTATTTGGACTCTGACAAATTTTCGTATGCGCCGGCATACTGTTTCTGTCATGTGGATATGTGTGACCGGGCCTTAACAAAGTGAATGTGATCCTGGAGCTCCTCCTGACTGGAGCAGAGGGTTTAGATGCAGGGTGCTACATTTAGTTTACAGATATTCATCAGAGCAGCAGCTGCTTTAAAGATATACAAACAAATCTTTAAAAATGTGTTTCTTCCATATCATTTAGTACAAATGAAAACTTCACTTTGAGAACATTTCTTAGTTGCAGCTTTGTATTTTCAAGATTTGAATTGAATGGTCTTTGAATTTGAATTTTGAATGCAGATTTGAAAATATCACTTTTGGTTTTAGGGAAAGAAATTGACAGTTTTCTGACATTTTATTGACCAACAATTAATAGTTAGTAGCAGTAGCAGTAGTGAGGACTGTGGTTACTTTGCTACAACCAATAGCATCTGTATGGCTGCATCACTAGAGATAACCCAGAAAATATCTCTTGTGTATTTTGGGTTGACCAGCCCTTTAATCAGACTGAGGATGAACACATAAACCCCTCTTGTCTCAGGTGGCGGCAGTGCGTGAAGGCATGTCGTGGATCGTGCCGGTGCCGCTGCTCTCCCTGCTGACGGCCAAGCAGCTGGAGCAGATGGTATGCGGCATGCCGGAGATCTGCTGCGACGTGCTGAAGAAGGTGGTGCGCTACAGAGAGGTGGACGAGCAGCACTCCCTGGTGCAGTGGTTCTGGCAGACGCTGGAGGAGTTCTCCAACGAGGAGCGAGTCCTCTTCATGCGCTTCGTCTCCGGTCGCTCGAGGCTGCCGGCCAACACGGCTGACATCTCTCAGAGGTTTCAGATCATGAAGGTGGACAGGGTGAGTGAAGTATCTACTGTACAGTATGTGCCACATGTTGGAGACTTTACAACTCTACATACTAAACATTTAAGGATGATTCCAGTGTATTGCTCATCTACTGAGGATTTACGGCCCTTTTCAGGAACTAAACAAATTGTAAATAACAACAACTACAATTTGACAGAAGTTCTTGTTCGTAGCATTTGTTGTCTCTACGGGATACGCCTCCCTGCGTATTCCTCAGTCACCGCTGGGCTCATTCACTTCTTTGTTTTTTTGTTTTCTACCAAATAAACTACTATAATGTGTATTTGTGAAATTTGGACAAAACCATTTCCCCCTGCTTTCAGTCTTTATGCTAAGCTAGGCTAATTGCCTGCTGACTCCAGCTCTGTACTAACAGACATGAAAGTGGTTTTGATTCTCTCATGTTGAAACTATTCCTTTAAATGAGCAAAAACAATGCCATGGCCGAATATAACGCACAGGGGCTTTAAGAAACCTTGAGGTTTCTGCCTTTGAGTTTTACTGTTGCCCAGGGTGGGAATTGTTGGATCTGTGTAAATAATATTATGAAGAGTTCGGTCTAGACCTGCTCTGTGAGAAGTGCCCTGAGATAAGTTGATGCGTCGCTGTATAAATGACTTTGAAAATAAGATACGGTAAACCTTTATTGATCCCCAGAGGGGAAATATGGTTGTTGCAGCAGCATGAGGACAGAAATAAGTACAGATAGAAAAATAAATAGGAAAGCAGACCAGAGAATATGGAGACCAGAACTACAAGGTAAATTGACATTTCAAATGACTTTGTTTATACCTCTACAGCCGTACGACAGCCTGCCGACCTCTCAGACCTGCTTCTTCCAGCTACGTCTGCCTCCGTACTCCAGTCAGGCCGTCATGGCTGAGCGGCTGCGCTACGCCATCAACAACTGCCGCTCTATCGACATGGACAACTACATGCTCTCCAGAAACGTGGACAACGCAGAGGGCTCCGACACGGACTACTGATGAGGGCGCTCCACACATGCACACATTAATAAATTATAATCAGGCACATGGACTGTCTTATCTGAACACGCACACACAAACCGAGAGATGCTTCGTCATCGCTGCACCAGTTGTAGGGAACTCCTGAGCAGACGGGCCACTTTTTAAATCCATTTTATGTACTTTGAAACAGCACAGGTTTTCATTTCCTCTTGTGGTTTATTAGCTGTTTTTAAATGACACAGAAATCCACACGAGAAGTGCATTTAGTGTTAAGTTTCTCTTTTTTTGCCCATTACTCCACATCCCATTTTCAGGGTTTCTGCATGGAGGTATGTTTATTTGTTTGAAAATGTGTATAGAATATTCAAGCAGGCGGTGGAGGAAAAAAGAATATTGTACATTGTGTAAAATGCTTCATTAGGAAAATGTTTTGCATAATATCCATATTTATTGTTTTCATTGCCTATGTCGAGTTTCCCAAAGCATACAAAAAACAACAATAAATGCTGCATAACTGATTTGTTGTTGGGTTTGTTGTTTAAAACTGAAAAAAAGACAAACATTTCCAGAAAGCAGACATCACATTTATTTCAGAAGTATAAAATATGACAAAGGCAATCTTTTATGGGGAGTAACTAAAATGTGAAAAAAAACGATGTACATAAAAGAACTTGTACACGTCTAAGCATTGTGTTCAAACTATCATACTGGCAAGAGGAGAGGTTTGGATTCAAATGTCTCAATGCAATACTGTCACATGTACTTTGAAAGACACGTAATTCAGCGCGTAATTCTTTTTCAACTAACTCACAAAACAACTAATTGCGTACAGTGTTGTACTTTGACGAGCTAACAGGCGACTCCGCTTTGTTGTTGCTGTAGAGTCAGCAAACCTTTACCCACAATTCTTACACTTGTGGTGTCAAATCCAAAAACGCTCGCACACATTGCTTCTTGGTTTGGTATCGTGATTGTCCGTCTGGCACGGCCTCGCTATTTTTCCCCATTTTGCATGAGTGAAAAAGAAGAACAATGGTTTACTGAGGACAACATGCAGGAAGGACGGAGCATTTTAGGAGCGCCACTGCTGGAGTACAAGACATCCTGCTGCACTTATACACACACCCTGAATATTAACTTTCAAATGTTTCCGTGCGTAATCCTCCATGTTCACAGAGGCTGTGAAGCGATCTCTTAGTAACTGCAGAGTTCTCCTTCTGTGCAGCTGAAGCTAATGAAGCTTCATCAGTTTTCCACAGTCACTGTCTTTTTAGTACAAAATTCTTTATTTATGTTTCCCCTCGCTGAGCGGCAGCAGACAGGTACGTTCTGGCAGTCCTGTGTGGGTTTGTTCCTGGAACAAAACGCCAGCAGTAAACCTCCACATGTTCAGGACGAGTCGTCTCACTGCTCATATTAGCTTCAGCTGAACTTAGGAATTAATTTTTGCAAAGAACGAGGAATTTGACGTGAATTTTGACGCACCAAGAAAATATTTCTTCACAGCTTGTATGGAGAGAAATGAAAGTTTACAGCACTCTCAAAGTACATGTGAGCATTAACATCAACTTGAACAAATCCAAACACATCTTTTAAATTGTGGCTGGAGATGTTTCTAAATGTCCTCTGGGGTCCCTGTGACTGTTCCGTTTCACAACAATGTTGATTTTTAAATGTTTACAGGCAACGTCGCCACTGGTGACCAAATATATTCACTGGTACTGTTCACCAGCCTGAAACTCACATGAGCGCCCAACATCTGGGACTTCAAATCAAATTGTTCTGCGGATTGAAAAAAAGTTACCAAATTCTTGGGCTGATAAAACTGAACTGTATATTCCAGCTAATTATAATCCAAAACCCACTTTGGATACATTGTGCCACGTCGTGATATATCTTGATATCGTAAAAATATTACACCTTATGATATCTAGAAGGAACGCTGCTTTACTCAGCGCCTGTAAAACGTCAATGTTTTGGTGTTATCAGCCAACAGTGATGGTGCTAACGCGGTCTAACTGTCGTGGTGTCACCATGAGGTAGAGGAATCCTTGAAAACCTAAAGAAGCAGAACCACAAGGTAACATTCGAAGTATTTAAACTCACAAGTCTCCAAATCTAATGTGCCTTCGTACACATGTCCGTCCATGTTTTCAGAAAAACCCCAGAGCTCATAAATCCTGCGTCATTTGTTCACTCCTCGTGTGTCAATCTGCCAACATTGTTTTAACCTTTGAACTCCATCAAACTCAAATTAGTGAAAACTCAAACTAGAGGTCCAAAGTTTCCTCAACTTAAGTCAACTCATTTTAACTGAGGCCCGTCCTGTATTTTTTCATTTGGACTCTTTGAAGAACTTGAAGTCCGGGTGAACTGCATGTTCGCTGTAGAATAACAAATAAAAAGAAAGATGTAGAAGACTTTGAAACATGCTCTTTTAAGGCCTTGTAGTATCTTGTGTGGAAGCCATGTGGGGCCTGAATGATGACATTCCGGGCTGACCAAGATCTGACCCCAGATCAGCCTCTGGTTCTCACACAGCACGTGAAGCGTCCTCTCAAGACAACCAGCCTCAGTCTCCCACAGTCCTGGGAGCGATGATGCTCTCCTTTGCCTGCAGGAGTCTTACCAGACATGGCAAGGTGATCTTGAAGGGCAGCGGCCCCCGGCTGAGGCGAGGGTGCAGGGGCCCCGAGGGCAAGTCGGTGCTGGAGGAGACGGCGTTGTCCTGGGTCACTTCCTGGCTGCAGCGTGCGGGCAGAGGGAAGGCGGTGGCGGGCTGGCAGAGTGTCGATTCAAGCGTCTTCAGGGAGCAGATGGGTGACATGTGAAGCCATTTGAGGCGGGTGGAGGAGTCTGAGGAGCAGAGCAACATCGGGGAGGATGGAGGAGGGGAGGCACTGCTATGATGATGCTGCTGCAGAGGAAACAGGAGGATCAACTTCAGTATCACGACACAAAGAAATTAATCCAAAATAAATAAATAAATAGCTTACATTTTATAATGATATTTACCGAGAAGCCATTTGTTAAGATAGTTAGTGCAACACAATTAATTGTTGATTTTTTTTGTATAACAACTGCAAAAACTATTTAGTTTGAATATTAGTACATAGCACGTGATATGTCACTTCATTAGGCAATTATTTAATTTACAATGATACAGAGAAAGCAGCAGATGATTGACATGTTAGCCTGATTGAGTTGATTCATTGACTAATCGTTGTTGCTTTAATAAATACTGTAAACTGTTGGTATGTAGTGTGGAACTGGGACACAGGAAGTGACCGTCTTGAGGTTTGCAGCCTTCTTGTGTTAGTCCAAGTGATGAACTGAGACCAACAGGACATTTTTTATCCCAAACTGAGAAGAGCAGACTGAGTCTTTGTTGGGTTTGTGTTCTGAGAGTCTGTCTACATCCACTTCAATTTGTTTTGGTGGTTTACAAATGTTGATATACACATTCTTTTGCGAGAGGCCGTTCTGGTTTTCCCCCTCATTATTTGACCTCTACTCTTCTTATGAAACCATAAAATGGTCGGCAGTAAAAATACATTAAAACCTTGGCTGTCCTCTTCCAGGATTCTGTTACATAATCCGATTCTTTTCTTAGCATTATGTTCCATAAACAGTAGCTTCACCTCACTGCAGGATATCTTCTGCAACTAGATTATTTCTTATTAGATTGATTTACCTACTATAATTTCATTTATTCCAATATAAAATGTTCTCAGAGCCCACAGCAACATTTTCAACACCCAAAAACAATATTCACATTTGAAATGCTGTGAATTGTTTTGCTATTATCAGAAATGTCACTTCAACTCCCTGATCCTGGCAGTTGTATTATTTGTTTAACATCTTTACCTTTTGCTTCTTAGCCGGAGTGCAGTCGTCTGTCTGGGTCAGGTTTGGTCTGACGTGAGGGAACCAACTCTGAAGCATTTCTTCTATTTTCAGTATAATGGTGAGGAAGCGTCCGCTAGAGGAGAGAGAGAGAAGACAGAGGCTGGAGAAAGTACTTAGATGCACGAGGACACATTCCGGCCAACAGTTTCACATTATTAACACGCCAAGAAACGCTGCAATGTGCCAACAAAGACATGAGAGAAGAAGACTCACTGCTAGTAAACACGGATGCTGGATTTAAAATACCTAAAATCAGCATTGCAAATGAAATACAATCCACACATTTGTTGGAGCTCGAGGACACACAATGGGTTTTGGTGAGAAACACTGAATATTAATAATAACTTTTGTTTGTTTACAAAAAAAAAAGAAAAGCGGAAATAACAATGTAAAAATATTTGTTTCAAGTCCTGCAATCAAAACATTAAGTAACAATTGAATTGAAGTTAAAATGCAGTAGAGAGGAGTGTGAAGCTGCGAACAACAAAGAACGACTTCAGTTTCTGCAATAAAATAATAAAAATAGGGTGGAGTATTCTTAATATTAATAACGTTGACATCCGAATTCTAAATCAACATTATAATGCTTTGCAGCTTTCTGTTTGTTTAAAGCCATTTGTACACAGCTGCAGATACAGAGGAGGCGACATCATTCGTCTTATTATTTGTAGAGTTGGATTCCAGTGGTGGCTGCGTGGGATTTTTCCTGACTTGTGTGGTGCAAACATTTCTAATAACTCCAGAGCGTCGTAAAGTACGAAAGTCAACATTTATTGAAAAAAGATAGATGCAATTTTTTTTTTTTTATTCCCACCATGATTTTATTCTTCAGAAGTATTCTGATTCATACTTGTTGGTATCAAAATCAACATTTTCACTGCAGTCAAAAAAGTGTTTTCTCTCCCACTCACAAAGGAAGGAACTGACGAGTTCTAGTCAGCAAAAACTAAACTCACTTATTCTGATGAATCACTTATTACTCAAATTCAGTTTTTTTCCGTAGATTTTGTTTATAGTAATGAGGTCAGAAAATATGAAAACTGCTTAGAATGTAAAAAAATAAAAAAAGACATATTTTGTGCACTGAACGATGCGTTCTGCTTTGGAAGCGGATTAGATGTTTTGTAGGAAAAATGTTAACGTCAAAGTAACCAAAGCTGTCAGATAAATGTAGGGAAGTGAAAAGTAAAGGATTTTACTTGTTTCACAAATGTACAAGTATGAAATAGATGGAACAATGGAAATTCTCAAATAAAGTACTAAATTACTGACTGCTGGCAGGTGAAGTTCCTTCAGCCTGAATGAGACATTTGAGGAGTTTTCAGCTGCAGATTACAGAGTCAGAGCCGCCCTGCAGCTCAGATGGCTTACGGATGTCTCGCCAATGGCCATTACATAAGCCTTATAAAGCCTCTGCCAACACATCGGCACTGTGGCTCTACCTGATTGGTGGACAACATGAAACAGCACAAAGACTGAATAAATAAAAAGCCTGCGAGGGGAGAGGAGGGGGGTGGAGTGTATGGAGTGTATGGCCGACTGATGTGTGTATCTATATTCCTCTGCGTCTGTGTGATGCTATCTGACGGCCACATACGAGCATCACATGACGCGTACGGAGGAGGACAAGTAGAGCATGTTCAGGTCCACATGACAAATGTGACCACACACACACACACACACACACTCTCAGGCTGCAGCCCACACGTGGCAGCGGGAGAAGGACCTCGTTCCATTCACAGGCTATAAATAGAGCAGTAAGCCCCGGAGCGAGGCCCCGCCCACCGCTCACAGCCACGACAGCAACACACACACAAGTTTGAAATAAAAGTCTCAGCTTTATGAAATGCTAACTAGTGCTGCACCTAATTATCATTTTCATTATTGATGAATGAGTCCAATATTATTTTCTCCATTGTTTGTCAATCAAATGTCGATTTTCATCATCTCCGATGTCTCCAATTTAAGTTGAACTTCGTGGAAATGTTTGTGTCCTTAGTTTTTAGAGGCTATAAATAAAAATGTTGTATTACAGTGATTCACATGTTTACTCATGTTAAAAGGAGTCGCTCATAGTGACCCACCCACAGTTTTTCAGCCGACTGCAGCTCTTTGGAGCGTTTTAGCATCTTTCAGCTCGTTTTGTTTTTTCTGGCGCACAACTTCACTGATTTGCTTCACTCTCATGGCTCTCATCAGTGTAGCTTCCAGCTGTTTTGAGCAAAAAAGCTCCAAAAAGGCTGCTGTACACTACGTCACCAGCACAAGTTAAAACTAGGGGGTGAACTTAGTGCAGCGTTTAGCAGCTAAAGAAACAGATCTTTCCCTCAGCATTCAGAGATAAAACAGGGTGAAGGTTTGAATGACATTCATCAGCTGGACACAAACACAAAACACTCCTAAAGGCCCGGTCACACATATACGTATGACAGAAATGTATGCTGGCGTATATGAAAATTTGTCAGAGTCCAAATACGTCCAACTTTTCATCGGATCGGAAAAGTGAACATATACAGATACGCATGTCTAACCTATTGATAGAGTATCACTTACTAATCCAAAATGTATCAGACGAATACCCAACGAATGCATAACGTATACAAAAATATGGCGTATACAAAATATTCGCAACACGCTGGTGTACGTTGATATAAGGTAAGATATAAGTAGTATTCGTTAAGAGCTCACTGTGTTACGCTGGGGTGCGTTGTTGAACGCTGATGTTTTGAGCATGTTCAAAATTATCGGACGTACCCGACGTGTGCTTCATAAGATACGCAGACGTGACGTTAGACATACGTGAATACGGAATACGTACGTGAATACTTACCTACGTAAATATAGTACGTGAATACTTACGTGACTACGTTAGAGGTATGTTAGATATAGGCTACGTCAACTGACGGTGAATCCTACAGCCAACTTATTGATAACGAGTGGATAACCTATTCCTACCCTATGTTAAGATGATGCCTGACGATGGAGTAACTTATTAAACGTGTTTCTACAGAACAGCTAGCATTCAGCATTTTAGCCGTTCTCCAGCATCAGCATGACGTGAACCAGATGGCACTTTTCGCTCCGTTGGCCAGACGCTCTGATACGTTTTAAATAAGTAAGTGATACGCTATCAATGTTTGACATACTTATAATAATTTGTTATGTAATGCGTTATGTATACGTCAGCTACAACACCGCTGTGGAAAAGTTGGGACGCATTTGGACTCTGACACTTTTTAGCTACTTTTCATATACGGCGGCATGTCTGTCATACGGTACTGTGTGACAGGGCCGTATGTCTGCAGTGTTCAGCGTGTCGTCTGCGTCCTTCGAACGATCACAACTTACCTTTAATTTATATCAACCTATTGCCGATATTTCTTATTGCAGGTTTAAAGCTTATCTTTTGCTGTTTTTGAGAACTATCCTAAATAGTCATTTAAATGTATAAGTATTGTATTGAGCAGAAAATCTACACAATGTTAAAAATTATTTTTGTTACTTTACAAATTTGTATCCAATGTGTGTATTAATCTGCGGATCATGCAGTGTGTGTTTGTGTGTAATTAAAAACAGTTTTTTCCATTTTCTCTCGGAAAGATTTTTGTTGACACGTTTGTGTATTGTTTATTGTTTATCTTTATCTGCTGTAGATCTCACTAACTTGTCATATTCATGTCATATTGGCAGAAAGGGAAGAACAATTGATGTATTGTTGCTATAACTCGTGTAACATTCACATCTCATTTCTCACATATACACTCAAACTGAGAATCAACTGAAAAGAAACCCTCCATGAATGAAGGCAGCAGATATTCCAGAGTTTGACTTTACTGCTCTAAATATCTCCGCTAACTTTTACAGGCTCTTCACTGCCAACATCTCTGGATTTCACATGTTTTGCTGCCTATGTCGATTTATTCTGCCAAACGTGAAACACTGGAGCCATAAAAAAACATCCAATTTGTTCTGGTAGTGGATAACTCAAATATGTTCCTCCTCAGGCACCACATGTGATTTAATGCGTGTTATATCTGACATTATTGGGACACATTAGAAGCCCCCGACGCTGCAGCGTGTGTGGCCCAGCTCACTTCAAACAGAGATGTTCATTTCACAGCACACATGTTAAATTAACTTGTTGAAAGTGTTCAGTATGTTGTTGTTAAGAAAACAGCTCAGCAAAGGATAACAGTTGACGACATCATGTCCAGACTATGAAGACCAGAGGTGGAAGAAGTATTCTGATCCTTTACTTTAAAACTCCATGTGTGTAAAAACACTCAACTCAACTGGAAGTCCTGTTCAAAGCCTCAGTAAGCAGGTAAAGTAAGTAAGTATAAGTATGTAGGTAAGATCAGAAAAATGTACTTAAAGTATGAGAAATAAAAGTATTCATTGTCTGTTCAAAGTCTTTAAAATCTTGGTATACTTTGTAAAGAAAAGTCATAATGTAGTATGTAAAACAAAGTCATAGGTATAATAAGTAAGCCAAAATAGGCATTTAAAAGATAAATGTAATTAAAAAAGGTAGTGCTGTTAAAAGTACAATAATTACCTGTAGAATGTATTGGAGCACAAGTATAAAGTATCATAAAATGGAAATAGTCAAGTAAATGAATTCAAATGTACCCTAGTTGAGTTGTTATGGGAATGTCAGAAAGTAACAGTTTTAGGAAAGTGTTAGAAGTGCTACAACAAATACAAGGATATAAGGTATATCTGTAAATTCTCTGAAGGAAGTGACAGATTGGTTGAATACTGTTAGTAGAAAGTTTTAAAGCTATTAGGAGGAACTGGGGGACGGACTAATGGTTAATAATCATTGAAGAAATCTTGTGAATAGAAAAACTGACATATCATGACACAACAAAAAGCACAACTTGAAAAATGGGAAACAATGTCTGTGACGATAATGGAGGTCGTACAAAGTCCAGGAGCATTTATAACGCAGGGAAGAATAAAAGAGTCTGTGGGAAATGCGTCTTTGGTTGAAAAGATTTCATCAAAGTTTAACAGTTAGAATAGAAACAAAACCACGTCTTTGTAACATTTACAACTCATGAAACACATGTTCAGCCCCACACTCTTTGTGAACCAACAATCAATACTAATCATTATTAATAAAATACGACATGTCATAAGTGGATAGAGAGATACCATCCTCAATTTATTTCCATCATTCTACAAGTTAAAGTCCAGTTCAGTGAAACAGAAGTTAGCCTCTGCGCTGTGACCTAATCCCCAGTGAAACTGAATATTTGAGCGGTGTACAGTTACAAGAGGGATTTATATCAAATATTTAGAATTTGATTGGACCGCTAAAAAGAAGGCGGGCTTACAATGTTGCGTGACATGGAGCTCCAAAGGACTGTTGCAGACTGATGGATGATGTCATGATATCATTGTTTGAAATTGGTTGGTACGAGCTACGTAACATCAGGTCATATGTAGTTTTACAGTAAGAATTGGATTTTATTAAAACAATATGAAGATTTTTCGGTGTATATTGTTAAACAGGTTGAGGGTTTTCTGCAAGCAGAGCCATGTTAGCATGTAGTCAATAGTAACCACTGACCGACAACCATCAGATTCTTCGGGGGGCATTTCTCTTACCTCTTGCCAAAACTATTGTATCTTAGAAACTCAGCCCTGTAATGCTGTGGATCAGACCTGTGGACACCATGTCCTTATCTGGGTCAAACATTGTATTTTTATAAAGAAAGAAAAAGAAGCAAAGAAGGAACATTTTCTAGTTTGCTGTCGTTTCTCTGCTGCTGAACTATTGCTAAGGTATTCACCCCATGTTTGGATTCTGCAGGACCCCCGTTATTCTCTGGATCCGGTCCATTGCGACGCTCTCCTGGAAACTGCTGAGACCTGCAGGAGAAAAGAGAAATCTGTCATCTGGGGCATGAGGAGGAGAGCAGCAGACATGTTGCCGGCCGCTCTGAATCTGACCACGTTTGCATTTATGACCCGTCGTCAGCTCTGTTCGCTGAGGCCTCACCGACACTAAACCACAACCGACTGCAGCATCTGTAGAGTTACAGTTGACTTCTGTCTGCAGCTGCACCGCTCCGTACTTACTCTCTGAATCATTCTGTAGCCTCCTGTACGCAGTCACATTACATCACTGCACTGAACACTAACCATTTAAAATGTCAAATGAAGGAACCAGCTATAGCACTAAACACCAGCATTAAGTTGTAAATGACAGGTGAACCAGAACATGATTCAAATGAGAAATTGTTCTGAATACGTGTTTTTTAATATATGAAAATGTTTAAATACAAAATATAAATTTGTTTTTTTTGTCCAGAGCATTCAGCATCATCTCAAATGTTGTCTCAAGTTGTCGTTATTAAAAATCAAGCAAACGCCACACACTGAAGAAGACGGTGGTTCAAAGCTCCAGACAAAAAGATAGTAAGTTGACTTTGAGTAACCACTGGTTATCAACATTAAGAATAGATATAAATATAATATATATAACACAATATAAATACTTATTATTATTTTTTGCCATGTCAGCGGCGTGATCACTGACAGTCAGCCCACCTCTTTGATCCAGATTTATATATCTCAACAACTATTAGATGGATTGCTATGAAACAGACATTCATGAATAATTGTAATAATAAACACGTTTATGACCTGCAAACCTAACAATATCGTAACCCATCAGCCTCAGCTGCACTTTGTGGTCAGAGCTTCTTCGCTTGTAAGCAAATGTTAATATGCCGCACTAAAATATTGAGTTTAATGGTAAACATATGAATGCAAAGAAAACCTTTAGTTTATAATGTTTACTGGCAGCACATTTTTTTTTTAATCAGACTTCATCCTCTGGTCAATTATCACAGTTTGGTTCTTTAAAAATGAGCCTCACAGAGCCGCTAGTGTGGCTGTTGACTAGTATTAAAGAATATATCATAAAATAAAGAGTGCACTGGAGTTTGTTGCATTTAAAGTAAGCATTTAATTCAGACTATATCTTATGATGATGACTCACTAGGGGATACATATTGCATTCTGGTCATCTCTTGGCTTCTGAAAAGAAAAGTGTCGAGTCGTGGTGCCAGACTCTATTGAGAAACATTATCGCTCTCATATTTGGCAGAGCGTGCAGGAAGGAGAGCGAACAGCCGCTCTGCAGCTCATATCTCGCCTAAATTGTGAGCACAACAGAGCGTCTTTGATCCGGTCTTTCATCTCTTTTAGTTTGAAAGGATGTTAAACGACTCGTGAGGCCTTTGATCTTCTTTTTTTCCTGCAGCTGTAATATTTAATCTTCTGCCCCACTGAGTCTTTTATTGTGGACATTCAGTTTCAATTATTTCTAAATGAACACGTCTTGAGAAATTATTATTTTTTGTATCAAAAGGAATAAAATAATGTCATTTAGCATCAGAAGAAACCACCCCCACTGTGGTTGAAATATAAGACCTAAAGTCAATAACCAGGTAGCCGTCCCATGAGGATGTAATAATGATAATTGCACAGCAGAAAATAAAAAGTTTCATGGATTGAATAAGTGGAGATGATCTGTTCTTCTTAGATCTTTAACTTTAACATCTTTAACGTTAACTTGACCTAACATTAATCTCAAAGCATTCATTAGGATTCATCCTCTGTGGAATATCTGGATCAAATGGAGATCATCTAATAGCAGGTGAGAGTTAGTGTTGGACTGACCGACTTCACCACAGCAGTAGAACTATTCTCTGTGAACACGTGCGTGATCTGATTGAGGAGAACATCCAGTGAAATGCTTTTATAATCACCCCACTTTTGTGTCAACCATCCTCACATGATGTGTCTATCTTTAGCAGTGTGATCTGCACAGAACGTGTCCATTAACAAACCTGCAGAGCGCTACGGGGGAGATTGTGAAAGCTGGGATTAGACACTTACGTTCAGAGTACCTGCCTGATCTCAGGCCCCGCAGGATGGACGACAGAGGCTGGATGTAGCACTGCAGCTCCGCGCACTGTGTGGAACAGAAAAGTGAGTTAGCATCAGTGCCGCTCCACCTAAAGTGCTTTCTAATAGCTAAAAGCTGCGCACTGCTTATTGCTTTCCTAAAATAAGTCACATTATCACCAAGACCTCAGTTCATTTAATGAGTAGTGTGTGTAACTGTGTGTACTGCTGCACATGATTTACAGCATGATTTTCTCTTCAGTTTCTCATTTTGTAAAGGACTCATTGATTTACGACTAAGTGACTGATAACACATTTACAAGCGCTCCCTTTTGATGCCATTAGTCCCGTTTTAACACCGACGGTAAATGTCCACAGGCGCTTCAATAAGTGGCTGCCCTCAACTGCTGACAGATGCTAATGGGAAACTGATCGCAATCAACAGCTTTACACGTGGCTCACCAAGCTGTGTGTCTCCTTCAGATGGATACATGAGACCCAGCAGCACCAGACTAGCATGAAAACTGGCCCCATCAGATCCTCTTATGCTGTTTGATATCACCAGGCCGGCGTCCGATGCCTCCCTGCAGCTCCTCTGTCATTTAGAGCTGTAGTTTACTTTTAGGGAGCGCCCGCTTCCTCCCTGAACCTTCCCCGAGCTTCTTAACTTTCTGTTATTGATTTCTAAGAATTCATTTTGACTACCACTAGGCAGACAGCAACAGTATGCTGCAGGTGAGGAGTGATAGAAGATGTAAGAACATGCTGTGACCCATCTTTTAGCTGCATTGCATTGTGGTCCTTTTCCTGCTCCTGTGGTTTTAGAAGCTGCTTTCTGTGCCTCTTCTCTCTGTATAACACACTATATGGCCACATTTATTTTGTAGCTCTGAAGATATTCTTAGTCAACTAACACGCATACGATTAAACGGATGAGTTTATTTAATCAACAGATCTGTAAAACTGAGTTTCTCTACAGTGAATCACTTAAAATCTTGTGTTGACCAGAGATGAGCTCATACGTTTCTGGGAAATAAGTCATTCAGCATGAAAAAGGCATTTAAAAAATAAAGAAGAATCTTACTAATTGACTAAGATTGTTGTAAAGTAAATAGTTTCAGCTATGTTCAGAAACTGTATTTCACTACAATTTAACTGGACTGTAATGCAAACGTTGTAGAGCGTGACGTTTCGTACCGTGTAGCGTTTGGGAAAGAAAGCCACCAGCCGGTCCATCTTTATAACCATTCTGCCATGTCGACAGTTAATGAGGACTGACTTGTTCCTCCTCCTCCTCCTCCTCCTCCTCCTCCGGAGAAGTGGAAATGATTAACGCTCTATCATGAGTCCACGTTGTCACTAACTTGTGTTGCAATCTGTAAGTTAAGTGACAGAGAAAGCTTTACACCAATGCTACGTCTGGAGCAACAGCAGCCTGCAGAGCCATGAAGAAACGTCTGAGCTGCATCCAACACCTTGGGGCTGAACTGGAACACTGTGAGCCTGACGTCCGCTGATCACCAACATCCCTGTTGACCTCACTGGTGCTCTTATGTCTGAATGGGAACAAATCCCTGCAGCAGGTTCAACATCTGGAGGAAAGTAACTGAATGAGAACAAGTACTTAAGTACAAGTTCGATCTGCTTGTGTTTTACTTGAGCGTGTCCTTTTTATAGTTTTACTCCACTACATTTTAGACCAAATAGTCACTTTTACTCTCTTACATTTATTTGGTAGTATACAATTGTCATATAAAACATGATCACCTTAGTAGTAGTACTATTAATCTAATATTATGAAACAAATAATAACCTCTGAAGGACACAATTCTGCATAGTTTCACTTTTGATATGTTAAGCCTATTTTGCCAATGATGCTTCTGTAATTGTACTTAAGTAAACTTTGGATTTGTAATTAAATTGTTTTACATTGTGGTTTTATTACTTTTACGTCAAATCAGAACTTTTGCTGAACAATGGCTGTAAATGGAAATGAAAGGATTATAGTGAATGCTAAAACGTAGTGTAACCGTAGCACAATTAGAGTTATAGTAAGTTATACTATACTTATAGTATATAAGTCATTAGCAACATTAAGTTAGGGGCGGCTGTGGCTCAGGAGGTAGAGTTGTCATCCACCGGTCGGAGGGTCGGCGGTTCGATCCCCTGCAGTGATGCAATCAGCATGTTGAAGTGTCTTTGGGCAAGATACTGAAGCCCAAATTGATCCCAATGGCCAACAGTGTGTGAGTGTTTATCACCTTGTATGGCAGCCGCTGGCTCGGTGTTAATGGATGAATGCTGACACGTGTTGTAAAGTGCTTTGAGTGATCGCAAAAGCGCTATATAAAAAGCAGTCCATTTTACCATAAGCTACTTGTCACACCAGACGAGTGCATCAAGATGAGCTTTGCTAATGCAACTTTGTTTGTAAGAGGAACAAGTGATATTTCCTCTTTTAAAAGTGACATAATCTAACACTTACTAAAAATAAATGCCAAAATCTGGAAGAGAAGAAGCTGTGAAATGCAGCAAGTTTATCTGAACTGCAAACTTGCAGATGTTAAAGCTTTATTATCTGATGTTTTCTTGAGTCTGGGAAGTGTTTTGAATTCTGTTTTACTGATCGTGTTCTCGTCTTTCTTGGAAAAGAAACCTTTATGTCAAGGAGCCTGATTGAGTAAAGATTAAACAAAAAATAAATAATAATAAAAATGATGCCAAATGGCAGCTATAGAAAAAGCCGTCACTCTTTGATCCCGAGTTAGATCACTGAAACGTTTTCTAGCACTTCAATCGATTTAACCTTCATGGCAGATATCTGATGTCTAACTTTGGCCAGTTTCCTAAAGGAATAAGGTTACACCACCAAGATAAACCCAAGGAACAACAGCGAAAGATTATGTTTAGTATATTAGAGTGTGTGAAAACAGTATTCAGTATAACTCACCTTCTGCGAGAATAGTTCATTTTCAGTGTCTGGTTGAGTCTTTTCACAGAGTGTCTGCACATGAGCGCTGTGCGCTCGCTTCCTGGTTGAATGATGCTTTGACCCCCCGGCAGAAAGCTGCTCACAAACAGAAGTTAATCCCTGGACGGGACTGAGCGTCGGAGTCTGTGGGGCGGCTGGAGAGTCAGAGTCAACCCCACAGCCGCCTCCATTTTTACAGTCACAGTAGTCGCTCCACCTCATCCTCTGCTGGGTCGCTCCAGAGTGGAGGCAGCTGGTAGGAGGTTCCCTTAAGGACGAGGTTGATGATGGAGGAACTGGCGACTCCTCTGCGTGATGAGGACTTAATCTCGTTGGGCTGTCGTAGTCATCCTCATCACTGGCGAGCCAGTCAATGGAGTAATCCGAGTCTGAGGTCGACATGTTGGAGCTAGAGACTCAGCCAGCAGAGAGCATCACGCACCTGCCGGGCAAACACACAGCGTTGTAAACAGCAGCTCAAAAGATACATTCTTTAAAGTGTGTGTCAAATGTTTCTGTGACAGTCTGAAAACGTAATGTTTAATAACCCTTTGAACGCTGCAATAGAAAAGGTCCACCAGTGCCTAAATTGGTGATTTTAATTATTGTGATGTCATTTTTTGGAGAATCTTTAAATGCTTCATATCTCTAGAATCTGTACGATCTAAGCTAAAAGGAGGCGCAAGTCAATAAACTGTAATCATTTATAAAGGTTTTGAAATTGTGTCATAAATAAAATACAAAAATCTGACATTTCATTATCAAAATTAACTAATTAAACATTAAACACAAACACGTTGATCCAAACGATTTCCTAACGTAGAATAATGAAAAATATATTTCTTAACACTATATAAGTTATTTTAACCATGACATTTTTTTTTTTTCTTTAAATATGTTCGTTCTAATGAGCAGCCTCTGGCGCCCCTGCGCGTCCTCCCGTGGTTTTGCACCACACGTAACAGAGCGTACAACATGACGCAAAATACTTTACATTTTACACTTGACAATGCATTTTATTTTTGTCTACATCTATTTTGATTAATCTGTTATGTCATTTATCAAGATACGCCACATGTTTGTCAAATGTCTTAAATTTCTTCTTGTTTAAATATCTTTTAGACGGTTGGTTTAAAGACGTCAGCTTGAGCTGTGAAAGACATCAAATTCTAGGCTGAACGATAATTAACAAAAATAATCTGACAGGTAATGAACATTTTAGTTGCAGACCTACAAAAACCTAAATAACTTAAATTAAATTCAGGGATTTAGTATTTGTCCATCAGAATTATAATAATCCAGGCAGAGTGGAAAAAGGCTTAGAAACAACATTTACATAACTCTTATTTCCATTTTCGATTAATCTGATGATGATCTATTTTTCTCGCATCATGGAATAATCATTTGGTCTATAAAATATCAGAAAAAAGGGAAAAACGTATGTCACAATTCCTCAAAAAGTTTAAAATCCCAAAATATTCAGTTTACTGTGTTTGAGAAACAGAAAATATTCACATTTAAGTTACTTAAATATGGCTTGAAAAACGGCTAAATCAGTTATGGTTGTAGATTCAGAATCTCTCATTTAGAAAATCACATGTCATTTAAAAGTTACATTAATCAATACAATGAGACAAATTCAGGACTAACAGAAAACTTTTTGGACTTTATGGTGGCTTGACAAAAGTAGAAATTGTTGTGCTGGGGAGATATTGCCCTCAGTATTATTTTAAATCCTACCTACTGCTCTGTCTAAATTCCCAGTAACCCAGTACTGTGCACGAGCCGGAGTCCTGCAGACATTACAGCACAGCCCCCTGAAATGACTGAATATTCAGGCTAGTGGATTAAATAATCCTCCTCTGCCTTTTCCAAATGGGCAGGTCGTCCAACATTATGTAAGAAAAAACATCCAAACACATGGACCCGTTTCCCGTCGCCTGTCAGTCACATGCTCACACGCTGCAGATACAAGTGACAAGATCTATCACGTAGATTCACACATGTATTATTTCTCAACTTCAGTTCTAAAAGCAACACATGGAGAGATTCATAACCAGAAAAAACACACATCTGTGCTCAGAAATGCCCCATCGGAGTACATTTACACATGCAATAATTAATAAAATGCTACAGATATTAACCTGAACAGTATGCTCAGCACGGCGCAGAGCTGCGTTTAAAACCACAAACATCATCTCCAAGATACGGCTTTGCACTGCAGCCTCTCAGCTCCGCGGCAAGACCCTCACTCGTTATAATAATATATTGAAGTCAGGTGAGTTGTGAATAATGAAAGGTGTGTGTGTGAGAGAGAGAGAGAGAGAGAGAGAGAGAGAGAGAGAGAGAGAGAGAGAGAGCAGCAGACCGTCACTTACCAGAAGTGAACCGTGTGTTTCCCGTCCGGCTCAGTGAGTGGAGGGCATGCAGCAGACAGCGTGTGTGCGGACGCGCTGACGGACTCTGCCGACTGATGATGATGGAGTGAAACCATGAAACCAGCAGACGCAGGAAGGCGGGCGGGCAGGAGTCCCATCCAGCCCGTGCAGCCTCTCCCTGGGCAACGTGTCCGAGAGAGGCGGGGCACAACCCTCTCCTCTCTCCGCCGGCCTGAAACTCCGCACCGCCCCTGTGTCTCACACTCACACTCACACTCACTCACACACACACACACACACACACACACACACACACACACACACACAGGAAACGGTTTTGCGGAAATTATTGTGGAAAAATAAATAAAACAGTTGGGAACACACGTGATCACGTCATGACGAAACAATGTAAAGCATCACAGCCCGTGTTCTTTCAATTAAACTCTCCCATTGGATCAGCGTAGCACTGCAGCACGTGTGCGCAGGGGCTAATTAATGCTACGTTAAAGGACATCCTGGAAATGTTCCTTTAAAATAAATAAATAAACACATTAGAAATGGAATACCCTATCCTTATCAGAACTATTCCCAATAAAATAATCTGAAGGAAAAATTAAATAAAAGGCGAAATAATAACAGTGACTTTGACATTTAAATAAGATACGGAAGCTCTGGTTCAAATATTTTATTCCCCCGTTTTTTCATGATAGGTTAAAGATCACAAGTAATAATGATAATAATAATAATGAGAAATATTATTATGTTAAATTTATGAAACATTGTTTTCTCATGATCTCGAGTTAGGCTTCAGTATGTCATTAACTTATGAACGTTTTGGTTATCTCGATAAATTGATCCTGTTAGCTCTGGAAAACAACATTTGTTATTATGAGACAATCACATAAATAACTTGTGATCTCGAGAAAAAAAAAATGGAGGAAATAAAATGTTTGAACCATGGTCGTTTAGGGCTTCCGCAAAACTCATATATGAATATAAATGTATACATTGTTCCACGCAGTGGTGGATGAAGTACTGTAGCAATACCACAGTATAAAAATACTCTTACAATTAAAAGTAAAAAACTATTAGCATCAAAATATACTTAAAGTAACACAAGTATTCACCATGCAAAATGGCCTTTTTCAAAATAGCATATATTAATTATACTATTGGGTAATAAATATTCAAATCAAATTTATTTATATAGCCCAATATCACAAATTATACATTTGTCTCAGTGTGCTTTACAGACTGTACAGCATGCGAAACCCTCTGTCCTTAGACCCTTGCATCGCACAAGGAAAAACTTCCTAAAAGATTCCTAAGCCAGCCCTAGCTATAAGCTTTATCAAAAAAGAAAGTCTTTAGCCTACTCTCAAATGTAGAGAGGGTGTCTGCCTCCCAAACACAAACTGGAAGCTGGTTCCACTGGAGAGGAGCTTGATAGCTGAAGGCTCTGGCTCCCATTGTACTCTTAGAGACTCTAGGAACTACAAGTAACCCTGCAGTCTGGGAGCGCAATGCTCTAGTTGGTTTATAAGGCACTATGAGATCTTTAAGATATGCTGGAGCCTGACCATTAATTGCTTTGTAAATCAGGAGAAGGATTTTGAATTCTATTCTGTATTTTACCGGGAGCCAGTGCAGAGCAGCTAATACAGGAGTAATATGATCAACTGAAGAGTCTTAAGCGACTTTTTGGGACAACCTGGAAGCAATGAGTGCAGTAATCCAGCCTTGAAGTAACAAATGCATGGACTAGTTTTTCTGCATCATTTTGAGACAGGATGTGTCTTATTTTTGCAATGTTACGTAGATGAAAGAAGGCAGTCCTGACGCCAAGATTCCTTAAAGTGGTGTTGGAGGCCAAATTAATGCCATCCAGAGCTTCTATGTCATTAGAAAATGCGTTTCGGAGGCATTTAGGGCCAAGTATAATAACTTCAGTTTTGTCTGTGTTTAACATCAAAAGGCTGCTAGACATCCAAGTTTTTATGTCCTTAAGGCATGCTTGAAGTTTAGCCAATTGATTGGTTTCATCTGGTTTAATTGATAGATATAATTGGGTATCATCCGCATAACGATGAAGGTTTATAGAGTGGTTCCTTATAATATTGCCCAATATATAAGGTGAATAGAATCAGTCCATGCACAGAACCCTGTGGTTATTGATGCATTCATGTGTACATTTCTTTAATGTAGCAGTTAGTAAAGGTGGAGCTCATTTTTATATATTTATTATTACTTTATATACTGCTTAGTAGCTTGTGAATGTCCCCTTGGGAATTAATAAAGTCTTATTAATAGGTTGTAATAATATCATAATTAATTTGTGTTTTGTTCAAACATTATTTCTATGTTATTGGATTTAAGTGGTGTTACTATTAATTAGTAAGCTTGTGTGTGTGTGCGTTAAGTGTGGAGCTAGATCTAGGAGATGATTAGCGTAGCTTAGCATAAAGACTGGAAGCCAGGTGAAACAGCTAGCCTGGCTCCCACCCTACCAACACTGTGTAACTCCCTCTAAGTTGTTGTTTTTGCATTTCTGCTTGTGTATGCATTAAAACACTCGATATAACATGTTAATCTGTCAGTTTTTGAAAGGTGTTGGTGGGTGTAATATTGAAGTTTGGACAGACTGAGCCAGGCTAGCTGTTTCCCCCTGCTTCCAGTCTTCATGCTAAGCTAAGCTTATTGCGATTCACTCTTTCGAACTATACCTTCAGTGAGGAGAAATATATTCTAAATTCATTAACTAAAAAGGAGAATGAAGGGCCAGTGTTTCTTCATTGTCAGATACATTTAAAGGAAGGATAATTGATCTTCAGTGATAGCTATGATTAGCTTTGTTACAGGAAAGGAAGTTTTCAGTTAATTATTTATCAGAGGATCCAAATAAATGTGAGTGTTTCGTATCTAAATATCTGATAGACAAGTTCTGTTACTCAATATGTTGCAAAATAATTTTACACAATGAGAATTTTGATAGATAATTATCAGTAATGTGGATATAATGATTAAGTGGGTAAAGGCAAATAATAGAACAGCTAGAACAGTCTGATAAGTTCAGAACATTTCACTTTACTACAATGCAGCCTTTAAAACAAGGAAAAGACAACACTTGTATAGTCTCAATATCTAGTCTCATATCACAATATCAATATAATATCTGTCCAGCCCTACATGTGACTGGTTGTAGGACTGAAGGCCTTATTGGTGTCTGTGCTAAGACTTGCACCAGAACAATGGCGACTCATCTGACCAATGAGCAATTTTTAACCTGAATGGAGAAAGAGTTGCAGAGACATGACCCATTTCCTGTTTGTGGTTTCCCTGCCAACTGTGTCAGAGCCCAAATGTTCTGAGCTGCAGGAATGTTGAAACTATCCGATCAATACTAAAACAAATTAATTAACCAATTTAGCTAAAATGCACTGTAACATCAACCGTAAATGACGCATGTGATCTGGATTCAAATGATACTGTATACTTTCCACTAAAATTAACTGCACATCTTTGGGTATAAACTTTGCGATCCCAACAGGATACTGTAAATCGTACAATGTACATCACTCCCGAAGCTTTTTGCAATTTGGTATAGCCAAATCCAGCCAACTAACAAAAATAATTGGTCCTCTAAAGAAAGCTTTCAAAACTTGAACATGTATTTTCACAAATCCACTGTAGATTTTTGTAACCACAACTCAGAAAACCGGATAACTATGATCTTGTTGTGCTTCTATGTGAAGAGAAGCATGTAAACTGCAGCTATAGTGTAGTACTTGTTGTCATGATCTGGTTGTACTTTGTGATTACTGTTTTATTTTGTAAAGTTCCCTCCCCTTGTGTCATGTCTTGTTTTACTTCCTGTCTGTGTGTTTTTCCCTCCCCCTGTGATTGTTGATTTGATCCTCCTGTGTCCATTCTCCCTGCCCTTGTGTCATTGCCTTTCTTCCCCGGCTGTGTCTCGTTCCCTCGTTTAGTGTCTGTGTGCATATATCCCTGTCTGTCCCAGTGTTGCTTGTCGGTTCGTCGTCCTTGTTACACCCATGTTCCTTCGTGCTTCCTTCGTGCTTCCTTCGTGCTTCCTTCGTGCTTCCTTCGTGCTTCCTTCGTGCTTCCTTCGTGCTTCCTTCGTGCTTCCTTCGTGCTTCCTTCGTGCTTCCTTCGTGCTAGTGATGGGCAAATTAAGCTTTTGTGAAGCACTGAACCACTTCAGCCAATTGTTTTGAAAATAGGTTCATTACTTGAAGCTTCAGGTACAGTGACATCTACTGGCGAAATGCAAGGCTGTAGGGGATTTAAAGTATCTTTGCCTTGAAAAGGCTTACTAGTAGTGGGGGTTGCCGTTAATGATAGTATAACCAACGATAGACAGGAAAGGGGATGAAATAAGGACTCAGCCTTAGTATTTAGTGATGTGTTCTTTAACTATGAAAGTTTTCCTAAAATTAGATTTCAAAAGTCGAAATATATCACCTTGTTTACAGTATCCCAATATATCGCAATACTGTACTAATACCCCCGTATTAGTACGGTATTGTATCATATCGCCAGATTATTGCCAATACAGCCCTATGTAATACTAGTACTAGTATTGATACTGTTGTAGTACTAGAGTAGTAGCAGTAGTGTACTGTGCCTCGTTTTGCATCAGGCTGTTTTAACAGTACATGAATAATATAATAAACTAGAGACCATTTTGTGATGGAGTCACTCCGTTACGCCAAATCGGGCCAGGGTGTAAAGTGCGGGGACCAATGACTTCTGGTACCCTTGTTCGGACCGCTCCCATTTTAGAACTCAGGTTGCAAAGCAATATCGGTATATAATAAACAACTTTATTAAAATAATGTTTTATTTTAATAAAGTTGTTTATTATATACCTGAATGTAATTTGTACTTTATGTACCTGAATTCAAACACAGATTTAGTTCCATGACTTCATAATTTGACCTGAATAGATTGTTTCACAAACACAAACTAACATGCTGATAACATACTGTATCTTTCTAAGTCAACAACAACAACAACCCTTTCATTCGACCATAAATGAAGTAGTTCACTGTTAAACGTGTGAGCTCAACCTATCAATTATATCTCTAATCTTTTAGTGTAACACAACACATTCACAAGTTTATTCAGTATGAGTCTTTTTTTTAATTATATTAAAATATAAGTTTCCATGACAACTGGTAGATTCTGATCATCATCTGCTAATGAAGATCATGTGATGAGATCAAAAAACCTGCCGAATGTCTACTTAATGGACCTTGAGGTGAGATTGTTATGTCAGATGCTGTCAAGAATGAACTTTGAAACTAATCTTTTCATATCTTTTCTGTTCGGCAGTTCTTGTTATGTGAGTTTCTTTCCTCTGTCCCCATGTTGATGTGTTTGTTGCTGTAAAGTAAACAAAATCATCTAAAATGTCAACTTCTCCGGAGCTTACCTTGTAGTACCTACATAATTTAACTGTTATGTAACTCACAAGCCAGGAGGTAGGTTCCCACATGGTGGCATTGATCTGCTTATCTCACAGTAACAACCACATTAAGACTAAATAAAGATATCTTTAGGTCCACACGCAGGAAAAGTCCTGACTGCCTCATTAAGAGCCTGCTGACATTAGTTGGATCCCTGGAGTTAACACAGCTTTGTGTTTAAATCCTCTGCTCTCTGGTGGCCTCCTGCCCCTCGCATCCTATCTACACGTATTTCAGACTGAGCCTATCAGTTGTCCTCTACATAGCCTGTTCCTTTTTGTCCAGCAATGACTTGCACTTCCACTCAGCTTAAGACCACTGAAACCACAATTGTTCCAGTGTGTCATATCCTGTAAGGGATAACATTATACTGGATAAAAGGGGAAGAGAGGAAGTCTTGAACCATTTGCACATCATTTCCAACAAAGTCTTACATACAGCAATTCACTGAAGTATAATAAACAATGGACTCATTAAGTTCGGTCTTTTTTTGCAGAGAAGGGTTAGATTTAGCTAGTTTGGGCACTTATGGGGAATATTCACTAGTGAGTGTGTTTGATCTTGCTCAAAGCAGTCAATGGACTCTCTCCGCTGTGTGCTCTGTTAAGAGAAATAGAAGCACATGTTATGCAAGGAAGAGTTTTTAACCAAGTCAGAGGCTGTTATCCAGATGTTAGTCATAGCCTTTTTGTGCTAGTACTGACATGGAACTTTCACTTTGTTATTAATGTGTGGATGGCGGAGCTGTGATACACATTTCCCCACAAAGTGCACTTACTTACGCATTACTTGTTCAACCAATTCAGCTCATCTTACTTTTTTGTAGGTGCTAGTGTTAGTGCATCACATATGAAACACAATAGACATAATTATCACACGTGGAGCATCATTTTACATAGACAGTAGACATGTGGTAACTTTGCATGATAGAGGCGAATGTCAGGGTTTTTAACGTTAAAAGCTACAAAGCCTCAAAATCAACAGAAGCCAGTAAAAGGTTAACAGATCATCAATAAATAATACTGTTAATAAAACAACTAAAAACAAGTGTAAGTATAACGCTTTATTCTTTTCCTTTAAACTCCAATCTGTTGAAAACAGTTAATATTTCTATTAATATTACAGTCATATTCCATATTTTAAGGCTTTGCATGATGCATATAGTGTATGTCTATGTTGCGTGTTTTAACTAGTATCCTACCTGTCATGACTGTGGATTTGTGTTACTGTTTTATTTTGTAGAGTTCACCTCCCTTGTGTCATGTCTTGTGTTTACTTCCTGTCCTGGTGTGATGTCCCTCCATCGTCAGTGTCTGCCTCGCCCCTGATTGTTTTCACCTGTTCCCACTCACCTCTTGTATAAATTGTCCTGTCTCCCCTTGTCGTCTGTCAGTTCGTCTTGTCTTATCCTTGTCATAGCATGTGTAAGTTCCAGTGTGTCAAGTACCTGTGTGTTTTTTTCAGAGAACATTGTTTATCCTCCTAGTGAGCGATTTGAGTTAAGATTTTGTTTTACGGAAGTAAAGTATTGTTTTTTCACACTTTACCATTGTGTCCGGAGTCGTGCGTATGAGTCTTCCTTCCCTGTGTCTGAGGCGTAACAGAACGAACTGACCAGAATGGACTCAGCCGACTCCAAAAGACTTCAGGACGCCCTATCACTCTGGGGCGTGATGATCCAACAGCGTGGGAATCAGCTGGTATCAGTCAGTCGAGGAATCCAGGACTTAGCAGACTGTCAAACAGAGTTCCAAGCCTCTGTTTTCTCTGAAGTACACCTCCTGACAACACAGATGCAACAGCTCCTCACTCACCTGCAGATTGCTCCTCTAGTGAAGTCACCCGCTGCAGGTTCCTCTTCTCCTGTCTCTGTTCCTGCTGCCGGGCCGCGGCAGACTCCAGTTCCTGCTGCCGGACCTCCGCAGACCTCCGTCCCTGCCGCATCTCGAGACCGCACTCCATGCTTTCACCTGGTACCTCGAGACCCCAGTCCCTGCGTTCTCCTGCCCCATCGAGACCCCAGTCCCTGCGTTCTCCTGGCCCCTCGAGACCCCAGTCCCTGCGTTCCCCCGGCCCCTCGAGACCCTAGTCCCTGCGTTCCCCCGGCCCCTCGAGACCCCAGTTCCTGCATTTCCCTCAACCCTCGAGACCCCAGTTCCCGTGTTCCCCTTGACACCTGAGACGCCCGTGTTCCCCTTGATGCTCGAGACCACCATGCTCCCCCTTCCTCTTGAGACCCCCGTGTTCCCCTTGATGCTCGAGACCCCTATGCTCCCCCTCACTCTTGAAACCCCTGTGTAGTCCCTTGACTGCCGAGACCCCCATGCTCCCCCTCCCTCTTGAAACCCCCGTATTCGCCTTGATGCTTGAGAACCCCTGCTCCCCCTCACTCTCAAGATCCCCGTGTTGTTCCCCCCGACTGTCGAGACCCGAGTGACTCCGGCACAGCCTCCAGAGCGGCTCCGCCGGCCTTAAGCCCAGCCTCCAGTCCGGCCTCCAGAGTGGCACTGCCGGTCTTCAGCCCGACCTCCTGAGCTGCTCCTCCGGCCCCCAGCCCGGCCTCCCCAGCAACTTTACCGGCTTCCAGCCCGGTCTTTCCGTCGGCCTCCTGAGTGTCTCCGCCGGCCTCCATTCCGGCATCTCCGCCGGCCTCCTGAGCGGCTCCACCCGCCTCCAGCCCAGCCTCCTGAGCAGTTCTGCTCGCCTCAGCCCGTTCTTTCCACCGGCCTACTGAGCCATGTTGGCCCCCTCCTCCCGCCCTGCTGATTTTTCTTTTTTGTGATCTTTCTTTGGGATGTCTGGGATCCGTCCCTTGAGAGGGGGGTTCTATCATGACTGTGGATTTGTGTTCCTGTTTTATTTTGTAGAGTTCACCTCCCTTGTGTCATGTCTTGTGTTTACTTCCTGTCCTGGTGTGATGTCCCTTCATCGTCAATGTCTGCCTCGCCCCTGATTGTTTTCACCTGTTCCCACTCACCTCTTGTATAAATTGTCCTGTCTCCCCTTGTCGTCTGTCAGTTAGTCTTGTCATAGCATGTGTAAGTTCCAGTGTGCCAAGTACCAGTGTGTTTGTTCAGAGAACTTTGTTTATCCTCCTAGTGAGCGCTTTGAGTTAAGATTTTGTTTTATTGAAGTAAAGTATTGTTTTGTTTTTTTTACACTTTACCATTGTGTCCGGAGTCGTGCGTATGAGTCTTCCTTCCCTGTGTCTGAGGCGTAACACTACCTGATTCTGAGCACCATCCTTTTCCGTTAGTTACCTGTGTAGCTAATGTTTTATAATAAAACTACACATGAACAGATATTTTTAGTCATCCCTTTACTGTGTACCGAGGTGACGCTGTATAAACCGCAACAGTAGCTAAAGCATTGTAGCCAGTAAGCTAACGCCAATTTATGTTAGCTAACTATAACATGTAAAAACAACAATTCCACATGTAATATCGCACTTAAAAGACAATTGACATTTTTTGGTAAGATAAATGGTTGAAACTGCAATTACCTAATGTAATTAAATATTTATTTCAGTTTCTATGTCTTGTTATTCTCCAGTATCAAAACATATCTAAGTTTCAGCCTTTTCCCCATTTCCTGTGCCAGTGTAAAAGCATCTGAATTAATTACAAAATACATTCCTGAGTAGTTAGATTAGAACAGCTGGTACCTGATATTTACTGTAACGTGCCCTGATACTGTATATAAGCAAGCTAGTATATCGGTTTAAATCTAATCTCAGTATGAGACAGCCTTTGTGTGCGTGTGCGTGCGTGTGTGTGTGTGTGAGTGTGTGTGTGTGCTAGTTGAGAGAAATGCTCAAACCACTTAATCCCATTCATCCGTAATTAAAAGGGATTTGAGCCGCTGCCCTCCTGCAACGTCTGGAGATAAAAAGCTGATGATGATGTTCTGTCAGGTCTAATGATGCGCACTAAGTGAAGTCGTGTGGGTGCTTAACCCTGAGGTGCAAACACACAAATTTACCATACGTTAGTATGTGTGTGTCTGTGTGTGTGAAGACAATAATGTGAGGGGATTCAGGAGAATAGACATTGGAGGGATTAAAACAACAGTCGAGTGGAGTGAAGTCGTGGGCGTGATTATTTTAGCTTATTTTAGCAAAGTTTGCTAGCTCTCAAAGTTAAACATATGCCTACAACCACCTCTAAAGCTTATTGTTTTAACATATAGGATGTATTTAGTGATCTTAAGAGGTGTTAGCAAGTGTATTTTTTAGCTTTGGAGATAGACAGACTAACTGCTAGCTATTTCCCCCTTCTTCCAGTCTTTATGCTAGGCTAAAATAAGCTAATTGTCAGCTCTACAAACAAATGAGGGTGGTATCAATCTTCTCATCTAACTCTCACCAAGAAAGTGAATAATCTTATTTCCTAAAATGTCAAATTGTTCCTTCACATTTATTTAAACTAAGAATGCTCAGACTACTATATTAGTTTGATTGTTTTTCAAGATCAATCTGAGATGACGTATTAACAGCATAAGAAAGAGCAGAAAAAATGTATTAATGAATCTTTAAGCCTCTGATAATAATTAGAATCAAACAATCTGACAAGAGAAAATAATTTCCCCCACCACTCTCAATCATCATGTACTGTAGAACCACTGTTATTGTATATATTATATAAATATAATTAATATTATATATTAATCTTCATAATATCCTCTCCAATGGATGATGGATAATAGTAAATCATATTAGTTAATGTGATTTACTGTTTTTTTACTTACGGGAACTTAAATGTGCACCAAAGCATGTCTATCTATAATATATAATATAAAAGTATGTAAAGTTAATAATTACTATCTGTACTTCAGTACAAATTTGAGGTAGGCTACTTATACTTTTTGTTTTCATGCCACTTTTCAATTCAAAAGGAAATATTGTACTTTTTACTCACCTACAATTATTTGAGTAAGATTTTGAATAAAGGGTTTTTACTTAATATAGTATTATCCCAGTGTGGTATTTTGGGATCCGAATTCTTTTTCTACTACTCGTGTCAAGTTTTAAAATTATTCTTTTGTATAAAAGGTGCCAACACAGTACGCTATGAACAGTAGGCTACATCAGGTATTGCTAGAATTAGCATTAGCATACAGTGTGAATGCGTGTGAAGTTTGAGGTAATACATCAAATACTGAATCCACTAATGAATCCACTCCACCTGGTCATATTAATACTCACATTCCTCGAGGTACTGGCCGAGGAGGTGGAGTTGTGGCCATATTTGATGCAAACCTCTTGATCAATCCTAAACCTAAACTAAACTATAACTCTTTTGAAAGCCTTGTTCTGACGCTCTCAAACCCAACATGGAAAACAATAATGCCAGTTTTATTTGTTACTGTGTACCGCCCTCCTGGTCCGTATTCTGAATTTCTATCTGAATTCTCAGAATCTTTATCAAGTTTAGTCCTTAAAACAGATAAAGTAATTATTGTAGGTGACTTTAATATTCATGTGGATGTTGATAGTGACAGCCTTAATAATGCATTTATCTCAATATTAGATTCAATTGGGTTTAGTCAGAATGTACATGAACCAACTCACTGTTTAAACCACACTCTGGACAGTATCAATATCAATATAATGGAGGACTCCAATGCTAACTTTAGTCCCTCCCAAATTAATCATCTTGTTGATAGCGCTGCAGCCGCACTGCAAATAACACTCGACTCTGTCGCTCCTCTAAAGAAGAAGATCATAAAACAGAAAAAGAAAGCTCCATGGCTTAATTTACAAATCCACAAACTAAAACAAAAGTCGAAAAATCTTGAAAGTAAATGGCGTTCCACTAAATTGGAAGAACCTCGTTTAGTCTGGTTAGATCATCTTAAAACGTATAAGAAGGCTCTCCGTAATGCCAGAGCAGCTTATTACTCTTCCGTAATAGAAGAAAATAAGAACAACCCCAGGTTTCTTTTCAGCACTGTAGCCAGGCTGACAGAAAGCCACAGCTCTACAGAGCCTTCTATTCCTATATCTCTCAGTAATGACGACTTCATGAGCTTCTTTAACCATAAAATTATAATTATTAGAGACAAAATGAATCTCCTCCTGACCTCAATTGGTAATGACTTAACTTCAACCTCCATCTGTAACTCCTGAAATATATCTAGACTGTTTTACTCCAATCAACCTTAACCAACTAACTTCAACAATCTCATCGTCTAAGCCATCAACCTGTCTTTTAGACCCGATTCCAACTAAACTGTTTAAAGAAGTTTTACCCTTAATTAACACCTTGTTATTAAATATGATCAACCTTTCTCTATTATCTGGCTACATACCACAATCATTTAAAGTAGCTGTAATAAAACCACTTCTTAAAAAGCCTAGTCTTGATCCAGAGATTTTAGCAAACTATAGGCCGATATCTAACCTACCCTTTCTCGCTAAGATCCTTGAGAAAGCAGTTGCAAAACAGTTGTGTGATTTTTTACATAATAATAGTTTATTTGAGGTTTTTCAATCTGGATTTAGAGTTCATCATAGCACAGAGACGGCACTGGTGAAAGTTACCAATGACTTCTATTGGCATCAGACAAAGGACTTGTCTCTGTTCTTGTCTTGTTAGACCTCAGTGCTGCTTTCGACACTGTTGATCATGACATTCTACTACAGAGACTGGAACATTGTGTTGGCATAAAAGGAACCGCACTAAGCTGGCTCAAGTCCTATTTATCTGAGCGATCTCAATTTGTATATGTTAACGATAAATCCTCCATCACAGCCAAAGTCAGTCTTGGAGTCCCGCAGGGTTCTATACTTGGACCGATTCTATTCACCTTATATATGCTTCCTTGGGGCAATATTATAAGGAACCACTCTATAAACTTTCATTGCTATGCGGATGATACCCAATTATATCTATCAATGAAACCAATCAATTGGTTAAACTTCAAGCATGCCTTAAGGACATAAAAACTTGGATGTCTAGCAACTTCTTGATGCTAAACACAGACAAAACTGAAGTTATTATACTTGGCTCTAAATGCCTCCGAAACGCATTTTCTAATGACATAGAAGCTCTGGATGGCATTAATTTAGCCTCCAGCACCACTTTAAGGAATCTTGGCATCATCTTTGATCAGGATCTGTCGTTTAACTCCCACATAAAACAAATCTCAAGGACTGCCTTCTTTCATCTACGTAACATTGCAAAAATAAGACACATCCTGTCTCAAAATGATGCAGAAAAACTAGTCCATGCATTTGTTACTTCAAGGCTGGATTACTGCAACTCATTGTTATCAGGTTGTCCCAAAAAGTCGCTTAAGACTCCTCAGTTGATCCAAAATGCAGCGGCACGTGTATTGACAAGAACAAGGAAACAGGATCATATTACTCCTGTATTAGCTGCTCTGCACTGGCTCCCGGTAAAATACAGAATAGAATTCAAAATCCTTCTCCTGACTTACAAAGCAATTAATGGTCAGGCTCCAGCATATCTTAAAGATCTCATAGTACCTTATAAACCAACTAGAGCATTGCGCTCCCAGACTGCAGGGTTACTTGTAATTCCTCGAGTCTCTAAGAGTACAATGGGAGCCAGAGCCTTCAGCTATCAAGCTCCTCTCCAGTGGAACCAGCTTCCAGTTTGTGTTTGGGAGGCAGACACACTCTCCACATTTAAGAGTAGGCTAAAGACTTTCCTTTTTGATAAAGCTTATAGGTAGGGCTGGCTCAGGTTTGCCCTGGATCAGCCCCTAGTTATGCTGCTATAGGCTTAGACTGCTGGGGGACACCTCCCTTCTTTCTTCCTTCTCTTCCTCTCTCCTCCCCTCCCTCTCTTCTTCTCCCTCTCTATCTGTATGCATTTATGTAAATGTATGTTACTAACTCATCATCCAGGGTATCATCCCCAGAGTTTCTATGTCTCTCATGTGGCAGGTTGCCACTGATAAAGTTTACGTCAGGATCAGGAATCGTGGCTGCGCCTGCTGTCCTGGTCCTGCCGGACACCGGGAAGCCTTTTTGACATTTTCCTGGATTCATCCAAACTTTCTCTTTTTCAACACATCATTTTCTGTAAAATGTTGTATTTGTACTATGTTGTTTATCCTGTACATACGACATCTATTGCACGTCTGTCCGTCCTGGGAGAGGGATCCCTCCTCAGTTGCTCTCCCTGAGGTTTCTTCCATTTTTCCCCTTTAATTATGGGGTTTCTTTGAGGAAGTTTTTCCTTGTGCGATGCGAGGGTCTAAGGACAGAGGGTGTCGTAACCTGTACAGTCTGTAAAGCACACTGAGACAAATGTATAATTTGTGATATTGGGCTGTATAAATAAATTTGATTTGATTTGATTTGAAAGACTACTCGAGCAGTAACATATCGGGTCTCTCTCAGATAAAAACTTCTAATAGTATCTGCCAAAACAATAGCTTTGCTTTCTTAACTTCACCAGCCTGCTTTTTTTTTTGTCTTGTAAAAGCTTTTGACAGAAAGATCATTGATGAGTCACAGTCTGTTTGTACAACAGGTCATGAGAGACTGAGCCAACTATCAGTGAATGTAACCGGTGAGAACACACAGTTCGGCTCTGGTCTGAAGTTTACTAAAGACGTGAAGAAGAGATACGAACAGACTGAACCAGATTATAATCTGGAACAGTTTTTCACAGTGTCATGTTTGATTTAATACTGTGTCAGATTCATTAAAAGCTTTTTATTACCAGCCGTGAAAGCAACTCTGGTATTGCTTTTACCTCATGAGCCTGTGCGTGTGTGTGATCATGGCAGAATGTGCTCCTAGAAAAACACCAACTGTAGCAAGAACGACCACAGCAGCCGTTTTAAGTAGTTTGCCAGATGTTTGTATTTATGTCTGTCTGTGGACAGATTTTGTAACAGCGATAGTGTAGCAACTGTGCAAGATGTAGTCATGAAACTTGACAGGTGTGTAGTTGAGAGGAAAATGAAGGCTGAGTTCGAAGATGGATGTGGTTCGAGAGCGGTGTAAGTATGAGGGTAGGAAGAGGGGAACGGCTCTATTGCCCCCCCTTTACACTCCTGGCCTGATTTAGCGTCATGACTGGTGTGATCCATTACATTACATGTCATTTAGCCGACGCTCTTATCCAGAGCGACTTACAGTGAACTAACTACAGGGACAGTCTCCCTGGAGCAGCTCAGGGTCAAGTGCCTTGCTCAGGGGCACAATGGTGGCAGCCCTGATATTGAACTCACAACCTTCCAGTGTTGTATTTGGATGCTGAACCACTGGACCCTCCGCCAACACATCATCATCATGATCCCATCAAAGATGTAGTTTATACTGATATATTATATGATACTGTGAAGGTGCTTTTGGGTTAAAACCTGTTTTTATTAGATAATAATACAAGCTGTAAGGGTAGTAGCAATAACACAATAGTAGCGTGATTATAATAGTAGTATCAGTCAAATAACAGTATTATTATATACTATTTAGTGGTAATAGTCCTGTTGTAGTAGTAGTAGTAGTAGTATCAGTAATAGTTTTACTAGTACTGTGGTAGTATCAGTAGTGGTAGTCCTATAATAATAATAATAATAATAATAATAATAATAATAATAATAATAATAATAATAATAATAATAATAATAATAATAATAATAATAATACATTTTACTTGTAAAGCGCCTTTCGTAGCTAGAAGCAATCTCAAGGCGCTACAATACAAAACAACAACAACAACAACAACAACAACAACAGACATAAGGTTTTAAGGAAAGGCTTTTGTGAAGAGAAAGGTTTTTAGGTTCTTCTTGAAGGAGTCGGTGGCCTGTGGAGCCCTCAGGTGTTCTGGGAGGGAATTCCACAGGTGAGGAGCGGCTGAGCAGAAGGCCCCATCGCCCATGGTGCGGAGCTTGGTCCTGGTGGGGTGGAGTTTTTTTAGTGGAGCGGAGGTTGCGTGTGGAGGTTTGTGGAGGGAGGAGTTCCTTGAGGTATGGAGGAGCATTTCCATGTATGTACTGATGGGTGAGAAAGGAGATTTTGTATTCGATCCTGAATGAGACAGGAAGCCTGTGGAGGGAGTGGAGAATGGGTGTTATATGATTATATTTTCGCACCCTCATCAGGATCCTAGCGGCGCTGTAGTAGTACAGTTAGTAGTAATGCTATTAGTAATATTAGTACTAATATTTGTTGTTCTTAATGTGTCCAAATAATTCCATGAGGGATGGGTCAATGACCTGACACGAAAATAAAATATGAATTTATAAAATATTCACTCAGTAGTAGTAGTAGTAATAGTAGTGCCATTACAATCATTAGTACTATTGGTAGTCCTGTTGTAGAGTTAGTAATACTAGTCCTGTAGTGGTGGTAGAAGTGGTATATATATATATATAATATGTATATATATATATATATATATATATATATATATATATAGTAGTCATGAGTTACAGTAGTTAGTGTAACAGTAGAAGTCTGGTACTTCTACTTCTACTGTACTTCTACTGTACTTCTACTCTGCAGTAGCAGTATTATGTCATGTCTCCGCCTCTCTCCTGCTGGTCACATGTAGAGCTCTCTGTCCTACAAACTTCTTCACATGGCTCAGAATCACACTGCAATCTTCACTGTGTGTGTGTGTGTGTGTGTGCGTGTGTGTGTGTGTGTGTGCGCGCACGTGTGTGTGTGTGCGTGTGAGTGCGCACGTGTGTGTGTGTGTGTGTGTGTGTGTGTGTGTGTGTGTGTGTGAGTTTCACTGCAGGCCTACTCTGAACATGTGACTCCAGATATATTTCAACAGTTATATAACTCTGATCTCTCTCTCTCTCTCTCTCTCTCTCTCTCTCTCTCTCTCTCTCTCTCTCTCTCTCTCTGTCTGTCTCTCTCGCTCTCTCTCTCTCTCTCTCTCTGTCTGTCTGTCTGTCTCTCTCTCTCTCTCTCTCTCTCTCTCTCTCTCTCTCTGAGTCTCTCTCTCCTAGGATCTTAATAAGGACTGGTTGCATAATTTGGGGGTTGGGGCGAAAGGAAAGGTGCTCACTTATTCACTGCCAGTTAGACTCTAAAGTCTAAAGTTAACTGGAGGCATTAGATAAAGCTGGTTTCATGGGATCTAATTCTCTCTGTGTATGAGTGACACCTTATCAGTGATTGAAAACGAGCTTGGTATTTATTGACTTCAATATAATAATAAATAAAATAAATAAAAACACTAAGATTCTACAGCCATTTAAGCGTACTTTGAGTTATTAGTCACAGCAACGCTAAATGCTAACGTCAGCATGCTAACATGCCCACCATGACAATATTAGCATGTTGGCATTTAGCATGTAGTGTTTTAAGCTAGGTAGCTTTATGCTAAGCTAACCATAGGTATTCTTAGAATGCTAAGCTAAGAATAGGTATTCTTAGCTCAGCATAAACATAAGATAAAATAATGACAAGTTTGTATTTTACTGGGTTGTTATTTGCTGGACTGTTTCTTGGCCGGCTATATGTTATGTTTACACTTTGGTTTTAGACACAGAAAGTTCTGGTTTGGTTTGTAGACCTACATGTTTTTAGATTTCTGACTCCACCCCAGTACAATGAAGGTGAATGGAACTTCCTCTGTGGTGCTAACAGCATTGAAAAATGCACACTTTATTTGGTAGGAAGTAGTTCCAGTGTAAATAAAACCAAAACTATCTACATAACTAGATATCTCCAGAGGTAAATGACTAAATGTTATTTGGATGAACCGATCCTCTAATGTGAGCCATGGAAAATAGCTTCCCCTATCAGGACATCATGATAATGACAGCTGATCCTAATCCGGTCTTAAATTCTTTTTTTAGCTCTTTTATTAGACAAAGGAGGAAACATTTTATAGGAGCAACAGTTACGTCACCAGATGAAGAGAGTGTCTCTTATCTCTTCCAACACATTTCCTGTTCAGGCTCTGGCGTCATGGTCTTTCCCTAGATCAGCATGAGTGGCTGCACTAGTAGTAGTTCAAGTACATATATTAACAGGATTTATTAGTTGATTCAATAGCAGAACATCTTCAGAACATGACTCCTTCTATTGTTTGGAAAGAGTCCTGTTGTGCGCTCACATGAAGACGGCAGCGAGTAAACATTAATCACTGCATGATCCAGAATTTTCCTGGAATTGTCGTAAAACTCAGATTTATGGCTATGAGAGAAGTCGAGAATGTCCATAGTTGATAGATGTGGCGTCAGAAGCTGCACGCCGCCCACATCGACAATCATCCTTAATAACTTGAGCTTTGTTCTCCAGATGGTGAGAGTTAGTTTTAGTGTTTTAGAGTTTAGAAGTGGAACAAATCTCTAGAAGGTTTGATGTGGCGTATTGTCATAGATGCGATCGGCCAAAATCTTTATAGTGTCTGACCTAAAAAGGTCACATTTACCGGAAGTGGATATTTTCAAAGCGGTGAAATGATTCAGATTCTTCCCTATCACCTGCTGTAAAAGTCAACAGTCACAATTCAACCTGAAGTCACAGTTGTTTTCCCCCATTCCAGACCTCCTAGGTCACGTCTGGTGATGTGCTCATGGACGGCTGGTTCAATGTTTGGAAAAACAACTAAACCACAAATTTGGATGTCATTTTCATGTGCCACAGACAGATAAAAGGTTTTGGTCAATAGCCATAAAAACAACTTATAGACACACAGACAAAATAAAGTATATGCTGGGTGGGTCTACAGGTACATTTTATAGGATATGGTGACAATTTTTGACCAGAAAACGCTAAAACTGTGTACTCTTCCATAACTGATTCCTTATTCAAACTAAATTACAATATAGATTTGTAGATAGACAACCATGACTACTATGTATTTTAGTTTGTATGAATGTATGTTATTTATGATTACATTATCATCTATTTTGCTATTTGTTTACTTACGTTAAAAAAAAAAAATATAGTATATACGCATGTATTAATATAATTTTAGTTTTGTAAAACCTATCTTGCTGATTTTATTTTTTGGGGGGAATATAAACGTGGACAACATGCAAACTTGGTATTTAACACTGAATATATTATAAAGCTGATAAATTATTAAGAAAAAACATATTCAATGATGCAACAAATATAATTATATTAATATATAATATATTAAATGCATCAATTAATTTTTTTGGCCGTTGTGGGCAGCGTAACATGCTGTAAACACAACACTCATATATACATATATTACAACATTGCAAAGGTGAACGTGTTAGCAAACAGTTGCGTACTTCCACAACTCACAGACACAGAGCAACAACATCAGTTATTTAGAGCAGGGGTCACCAACCTTTTTGAAACTGAGAGCTACTTCAAGGGTGTTGAAGGGCTACTTGTTTGATACAAACTTCCTGAATAACATAGTTGCACGGTTCACCTTTAATGATAATATTATCATTAATAATCATAATAACTATTCATACATGTAAAGAGACTGTCTGATCACAATGATTTACCATGGTAGGAAACACAGATATATTTAAACATGCAACATTATTTATTTATGTTCTCAATCTATTCAACATTTGAAAGTCAGAGTTATCACATCTCTGATATGTTTGTAAATATCTTTTATTGACAGTTTTGTATGAATGAGGACATTTGTAGCATTTTGTTAAAAATGCTTCAAATTAGTACAAAGTATCACTTCTGTAAAAAAATTAAGGAAATCATTAACTGTCACATCTTCAGATCATATCCTGTTTGTACAAACACTAACTTTGTAAAATCGGAACCTTTCTTCTCGTCTTTTAACAGTGTTTTCAATAACCATCATTGCACCTTTCAAGACCTCTCCGTCCGAAAAGACTTTCTTGTTCTTTATTTAAAATGTGCAGCTCTAAATGAAGCTTCCGTTGCTTTGTGTGACTTGTTCCCCGACCTCGTGAAAACAGATGCTGCTGTCCAAAGCTTTAACTCCCGGCTTGTTCTGCCCGCAGTGCTGCCAGCTGGGTAGTTAGTTAGTTAGTTAGCATGGTAGCTTTGTGACACGTAGCGAAGTGTATCCACAATGTGTTGATTTAAATAAAAAAAACAGCAAAACAATTAAATACAAATTTTAGACGGAGCTTCATGGTGACTAGTGCTATTTTTAGAACATGGCCTGCAGGCGACTCACGTAGTCCCTGTGGGCACTTGGTCGCGGGCACCGCGTTGTCTACCCCTGGTTTAGAGTCACCGGGTCACCTGATGAATGTAAGTCCAAAACGTACTGTCTTTTAGCTCTGTTTTTGGTCTCCAACAACTCCTCAGGTATCTGTCTCTTTAGCTGTTTAATGTTCCATGATGTTCACCAGCTGATCACTGCAGTTTGGTGCTGATCAGGTATAGTGTACAGTGGGTATTATCAACTGTCTTCTTCGACAAGTAATGATGCTGGTGAGAGTAAACAAAAAGAGTAAAGCTGGGGGCCAGAAAACAGGACAAGTTGCTCCTTTACCAACCAGAAAACATGAACACAATGTGGGACTGAATAATAAAGTGAAACAAAATGCCACTTCAATCTGATTATCAGGCAAAAAGTCGCTTTAAACCAGCACTTAGCTGTTACTGTGTGCGCTCATCAGGCTACAGCAGAAACCAGGTCAACTCAGAATCCCAACTGGAAACAGACTTTATGTTTATGTTCACTTTGTCCTTGAGTTCTCAGTCTGTCTGCTGCTCATTAAAATGCAGATGGAGTACATTTATCTTTTAGTGTTTGCTTTTATTCGACATAAAGCGTAAATCAGACTTTAGGTTAAAGAAATACTGCTTATAGGGTAGCTGCTTCCCATAAGGTGAACAATATATTCACGACTGGGCCATTAACATGAACACAGGCGATGTCCGTCTGATGAATTTAAGATAATAAAAATGTTGTACTTTTTAATTTATTTGCAATCACAAAGAATAAAGAAATAATAAAACATTTTAAAAAACGTTTCAGTTATTAAATGCCTGAAACAATGTGACATTACATTTGGCTAGAGTAACAAGTTTTGTGTAGTGAAGCAACATTCGAGAAACAGACTTGTGGTACGGCTCGACTCAACTAGACTCGTTTTATTTTGGGTTTTTCATTAAGAACAGTTGTGGATAGTACTTAGTAACTTCAGCTGATCTGATACTAAAAGGTGATGTTGAAACACTGCCGTCAGTAGCACGTCACAGGACATCCTGCACAAACCCGGTGTTTGACAGAAATGTCCAATTGACATCATGCTTTCCACAGTTTGAGCTATAGCTGGAGCTAATTACATCAACTCATTGCATCATCCTCTTCTTCTGCAATGGTTGAAATGTTTAAATTCAAACTAAACTTAGCAACACTAACTGTTTATCTTGATGTGCTCAACACCTAATATTCAAATGATGGTAGTGGATGGAAACTCACATTAATTTACATTTTCTTTTGCTGATTTTTGGGAAATTCTTTTAAAATTTGTGTTACATTTGGATGGAAACTGGGCTATATATATGTCACCCCAAGGTTACTACTAGGTCGTCCTCAGACGGGCCCTCCATCGGTGCTTCCAGTCATCCCGATCCTCCATGCATCTGGCTAGCTCGCCAGTATTTTCTGCTCCCGCATCTTTCCTGAGTACATCCACGTATGTTATTGCGGGACGCCCTCGTGATCGGTGCCCGTATGTTGGCTCCCACAGCACAAGTTTGCTGGCTGGCAGCTCTTGGTGTCTCTGGCAGTGACCTGCCAGCCTCATTCTCCAGATCGCTGTTTTCTCACCCACCCTTAGTGCCCCTCCATACAAGTGCGTGTTGGTGACACGCACTGCTGTTGGTGCTCATCTTTGTTGATGCCAAGTACCACACGCAGCATTCTCGTGTAGCACCCATCTAGGGATTTCTGCAGGGTGGGCTTCAGCGTCCAGCATTCACTGCCATACACGAGAACAGACTCCACTGTTGCATGGAAGAAGCTGAGTTTCATTTGTCGGGGGAGGTTGGAGTTCCACACACAGGTCATGCCATTCAGGGCCCTCCATGCATGCGCCTTCCTCACTTTAAGGTCTTGCTCGGACGAGTTGACCCACAAGCCCAGTTATTTGAAATCATTGACTTCCTTTAGAGCAGTGCCTCCTGTTGTTTTTAGAGGTGGATGGTCCGGGGGGATGTTATATATGCTGTGAACTCAGTTTCCTTGGCATTTAGCTGAAGGCCAACCTTGGCGGACTCTGTCTCCACTCTGCCCAGGAGTTCTTGTGCTTGCTCTACGCGGTCAGAGACCAGACTGATGTCATCCGCATAGTCCAGGTCCGTTAGGACTAGAGCGGGGTGTCGTCTCGACCTCCTAGGTGTTATTGTGAGGCCGAGTTCTAGCTCCCGTCCACTGATGGCCTTCCTGAGCGCATAGTCTAGGACAGGGGTGGCCAACCAGTCAGAGGTTAAGAGCCAAAAATGTTACTATGTTACTGCAAGGAGCCACATCATCCAGTCACAGATGTGCACCGCCCCCCCTTCTCTCTTTTGTTCTCAGCCTTTCTCTGTGCTCCCTCACTCTCTTCCTCCCCTCTCTCTCTCACACAGACAAAATTAAAATCTAAAACTTTACACACACACACACACACACACACACACACACACACACACACACACACACACACACACACACACACACACACACACACACACACACACACACACTCAAAGACCCTCCCTCCCAAAGACACACACTCCCTCACACAGACACACACACAGCTCTGCTCAGACAGATTTATTGTAAAGGTCACACACCATAATATTGACAGAAATGGAATTAAACCTCTCCTACCAGTATTCAGAGGCCAGTTATTATCAACAATGAACATTGTGTGCACTCACACACACAAACTCTCAGTGTGTTTTATCTTCCTATGCATGTTGCTTCTTTAAATTAGTGGGACTTCTAACATCCCTTGCCTTGAACAATCCTCCTCAAATCTGTCTTGTATTCCGTTGTGGTCACTCGAAGCATTTATTTCACATGTGTGTCAGTCAGAACAGATGGATACTTTGATTTCACGTGTTTCAGGGGAGATAACACCGACTCACAGACGTATGTTGACCCAAACATTGATAGTAGCTTGAGTGAAGCCCGTTTGACATTGGGATATTTTCTCCATTGGCACAGTTTTCCAGAACTCAAGGGTCCCTTCCCTCAGAACAGGTTTCAGTCGGTCTTCCTCAGAAAGTTCAATCATCTCCAACTGGGCCACCGCCTCGTCCGTGACTAGCGCATACCTGTCAACCCTCCCGTTTTTCCCGGGATTATCCCGTATTTTTACTTCTATCCTGATTTTCTCCCGCTTAAATATTTTTCCCGTAATTATCCTGTATATTTTACCTTTCAGAAAACAAAATAGGCCTAATTTAAAAAAGTGTAAAGTGGCCTCCGGTAGAGCAGGTGGCAGTGTTATGTTTAACTTTAGCTGAAAAACTTTATCCGCGAGTAAACACACAGAAGAAGAAAATAGGAACAATAATACAGAAGAAGACGAAAACATATGGATGAGAGTCACAGTGAACGGGAGAGAGATGCAGTTGTACCTGCCAAACAAGTTAAAACTTTATGCAAGTACCTGGCCAAATGAGAGGAGACCTTCCCTTATTTATTAAAAGCAGTCGGGCAAACTCGTGCTTTTTGTAAAGTGTGCCATTCAGATGTTAGCTTTGCACATGGCGGAATAAGCGATGTTTGCCAGCAAGAAAAATCGTCCAAGCACAAGCACGCCAAGAGGCACAAAACATACACTGTCAATGACTTCATGTGCGATAAGAACTGTTTCGGAGGCAGACCAAGTGACCAAAGCTGAGGGAAAGATGTCGATGCTTGCACTAAAAATAATGTAGTCTTCAGCTTCTGCGTTGATTTCAGTCGCAGTGTAGCGGACATGTTTCCCGACATCCATCATCAAATACATTGATGATAATAACTCATCAAATAAAATACATAAATCTTATAAACATATATGTACAAGTAATACATACTTTAAATAAACATGTATTATGTGTTTACGTTTACATTGGCGGCTGAGAGCTGTTAGAGAGCCGGGCGGAGTCCGGCAAAAAAAATCCCTTATTTTGAAATTCCAATGTTGAAAGGTATGCACTAGTGGGGCTTTCAAACAGTCCGTCTCAGCATTAAAAGGGTCGACGAGGAACGTAATCTGTGACCTTTTCAGCTGTAGATCATGGAACCGGGTCGCAAAGTTTTCGTGCAGGGTTTCAACCAATGTTGCATTTCGGCTTGTCCGCTTGCTTTTAGCAGGGAGGGAAAATGCGCTAATTCTCCCTTTTGAAGAAGTGTCTTAAACAGTTTCAGTTTGTTAACAAATGCAAATACACTTTGCACTAGGTCAGGCAGCATTTTTATATGAATATGAACACATTATTAATCACCTTCTAAATGAATCATTTGTCTGATTAATTCCTGGTGAAATGTGGCGGGAACAACAGCAACACTCGGGATGAGCTTCGGGTTAAAAACAGTGACACAACAAATGAGGGAAAAAACCTGAAACATGTATAAGAAGAGAAAACTACTTCTGAGCTACACAATCAGTGATATGAACATGCTCAGAGAAAACAACCTCTAGTGGATTCCTTGTAGACAGTGGTGGAAAGTAACTAAGTACATTTACTCAAGTACTGTCATTTAGTTCAACTTGAGTATTTCCATTTTCTGCTACTTTAAACGTGTACTCAAATAAAATTCAGAGACACACTTATTAACTAGCCACTTTACAAATTCAGATAATTAATCCAAAATAAAGTGAGCAAATACATGTGGATGTATCGTCATAGCTACCAGGCAGTATGTAAAGTAAAATGAGCCCCACCTCACGCAGCTGCAACATTAAAGTAATATTAACATTAATCTATCACTGATTATGATCCAATACATCTGAAATGGGCCATTCTTCATAATTAGTACTTCTTCCACCGCTGCCTGGTGCTCAAAACATCTAAATCCTTCCAACGGGAGCTATTTGGTGTGCACATCTATCTGCTCTTACTCTTTTGAATATGTTAACGATAACTCATTAAACAAAGAGAATTGACCTTTACCATTTATGTGGGTGAGACTTAGTTCCTCAATTTTAGACAATGGAGGTACACCTTCAGCTGTGACTGTGAATGTGACTTTATACTGTACCTTTTGGTTGTTTAATCTGTAACAAGACATTATATGTTATAATGTTTTCTAACTAACAGTTAATGCAGTAGAGTTTTAAGTACAACAGTTACATCTGTAATGTAGTGAAGTAAGAAGCATAAAATGGAAATGAATTAAGTAAAGAACAATGAGTACATTTTTGAAAAAGGACTCAGGTGAAACTTTACACATCCATACATGCAGCAGCCTGACGAAGGGCATATGAGGTCTCTGCCAAAATGTGACTCCAGGACACACACAGTTCTGTTCGCCTTATTTGACCTGAAATGTGCAGCCAGCTGAGACATAGATCGGAGCTGTTAAAATATGCAGCTCACGTGGCCGATGCAGACACACAGTATATAACATGAGGTTTCATTCACAGCTCTGGCAGGCGTCCAGGTTGTCCTCAGGAAACCCCACATCCTGCTGTTAACATAAAGTCATTTATCGTGCGCTCTGGGCCAAGCTGACAATGTGGGATTTGCAGACGCAGATAAAATGGAACAAACAGACTTGATCCAGAGCTCCATTAAACAGGGACGACAAGTTTATACGTCCCTTCTGTGACAGCAGCTATAACTTTGTCAAGATACATCATTCTTGTCATTTGTTTTGACTGAGGTGTGTGTGTGTCAACTAAATTCTTACATATGTAACACTAGTGGAGTGTTAAACCTATCCATACACACACATCTATAATATTCTGCTGTTTGTACTTCAACTTTATCAGCTGGTAAAAATGAATCAAAATGTTGCTTTTTTATATCTTGAGAGATAAGGAAAACAAAACATGTTGTTAAAGGGACGCTCCGCTGATTTATATACAGCCGGGCTTTTTCAATCAATGAACTCAAACAGTTTGTATTTGGGACAGGGGCCGATAAGGGACAGACCTTTAATTCCTTTCTTACAAAACTCTTGTTATTACTTGTATAAAAATGGGGCTATTGAATATTATAACAGTTAGCAATCATTCATTTGAACTAGCTCCGAGACCTGGCATACCGACGCAACACCTCTCTTTATCCTCTTAAAACACACCTGCCTGTCAGCAAGCATCCTATTTGGCGTACTAAAAAGGAAAGTGGGTGAAAAAGAAAAACACACACACACACACACATACGTACACACACACACACACACACACACACACACACACACACACACACACACACACACACACATACGCGCACACACACAACCACACACACACACACACACACACACATAAGTACACACACACACACACACACACACACACACACACATACGCACACACACACACACACACACACACACACACACACACACACAAACACACCACACATTTCAGTCTTCTACAAAACATTCTTCTACAAAAAAATGGATAACTTCTCACAGACCCCCTATATATAGCTTATATTTGTGCCTAGCTCTCATTTTACTCTGTGAGCACAATGAGTAGGCGATTATCTGTCAGAGATGTTCTTGACCACATTTTTGAACCAGATGAAGTTGAAGTTGACCCAGAAATAGAGGAGGATGTCTCAGAAATGGAAGGCAACATCGATCCAGTTTTCGATCAAGACTGACCAGTCAACAGATGGCGAGGAAGAGGTCCCTGAAGAACTGACACCGAAGAGCAGGCCCCTGAAGAACAGACACCTGAAGAACAGGCCCCTGAAGAACAGGCACCTGAAGAACAGGCACCTGAAGAACTGGCACCTGAAGAGCAGGCCCCTGAAAAACTGGCACCTGAAGAGCAGCCCCCTAAAGAACTGGCACCTGAAGAACTGGCACCTGAAGAACAGGTCCCTGATGAACTGGCACCTGAATAACAGGCACCTGAAGAACTGGCACCTGAAGAACTGGCACCTGAAGAACTGACACCTGAAGAACAGGCAGAAGAACAGGCACCTGAAGAACTGGCACCTGAAGAACAAGCACCTGAAGAACTGACTCCTGAATATCTGGCACCTGAAGAACAGGCACCTGAAGAACAGGCCCCTGAAGAACTGGCACCTGAAGAGCAGGCACTTGATGAACTGACACCTGGAGAACTGGCACCTGAAGAACTGGCACCTGAAGAACAGGTCCCTGAAGAACTGGCACCTGAAGAACTGGCACCTGAAGAACAGGTCCCTGATGAACTGGCACATGAATAACAGGCACCTGAAGAAATGGCACCTGAAGAACTGGCACCTGAAGAACTGGCACCTGAAGAACAGGCAGAAGAACAGGCACCTGAAGAACTGGCACCTGAAGAGCAGGCCCCTGAAGAACTGACTCCTGAATATCTGGCACCTGAAGAACAGGCCCCTGAATAACTGGCACCTGAAGAGCAGGCACCTGATGAACTGGCACCTGGAGAACTGACACCTGGAGAACTGGCACCTGAAGAACTGGCACCTGAAGAACAGGTCCCTGAAGAACTGGCACCTGAAGAACAGGTCCCTGATGAACTGGCACATGAATAACAGGCACCTGAAGAACTGACACCTGAAGAACTGGCACCTGAAGAACTGGCACCTGAAGAACAGGCAGAAGAACAGGCACCTGAAGAACTGGCACCTGAAGAGCAGGCCCCTGAAGAACTGACTCCTGAATATCTGGCACCTGAAGAACAGGCCCCTGAAGAACTGGCACCTGAAGAGCAGGCACCTGATGAACTGGTCCCTGAAGAACTGGCACCTGAAGAACTGGCACCTGAAGAACAGGCCCCTGAAGAACTGGCACCTGAAGAGCAGGCACCTGAAGAACTGGCACCTGAAGAGCAGGCACCTGATGAACTGGCACCTGGAGAACTGGCACCTGAAGAACTGGCACCTGAAGAACAGGTCCCTGAAGAACTGGCACCTGAAGAACTGGCACCTGAAGAACTGGCACCTGAAGAACTGGCACCTGAAGAATAAGCACCTGTAGAACTGGCACCTCAAGAACAGGCCCCTGAAGAACTGGCAACTGAAGAACAGGTCCCTGAAGAACTGACACCTGAAGAACAGACACCTGAAGAACAGGCACCTGAAGAACTGGCAACTGAAATGTGATGCTTACGTTTGCAAGGCACACTCCGACATGATGGTAAAATCAAAACCCTAGATTATGTTCATCCATCAGATAGTACACACACACACACACATGCACACACACACACACACACACACACACACACACACACACACACACACACACACACACACACACACACACACACGTGAACCGCACATTTCAAACTGAACAATGTATAATGTCTTCTACAAAACAAAACAAAAATGGATATCTTCTCACAGACCCCCTATATATAGCTTTTATTTGTGCCTTCCTCTCATTTTACTCTGTGAGCACAATGAGTAGGCGATTATCTGTCAGAGAGGTTCTTGACCACATTTTTGAACCAGATGAAGTTGAAGTTGACCCAGAAATAGAGGAGGATGTCTCAGAAATGGAAGGCAACATTGATCCTGATTTCGATCAAGACCAGTCAACAGATGGCGAGGAAGAGGTCCCTGAAGAACTGGCACCTGATAAAATTTGGTGATGATTAATGGTTTTTATGTTAATGTAAGAACTGTTAAAACAGACCGGTCAAAAAATGACCGGGAACACCAAAGTGAGGGGGGAGAAACGAACACAACAGGAGTGTTAAAATCTCTCTTTGATGCCGGTATACGTCACTTGTTGACCATGTGCAAGATTAAAGCATGGGGTTTATCATTAATCTAGATGTTTGACAGTGACATTGATTAAAATGGCTGTGTGTAATGTGAAAAGAGGTCACTAGCAGTGATGAAATCACAGAGAATTTCACAATAATCTGGTGGAAGCTGTGTCGCGATCTGCCTGTTTGTTTTGATGTTGGTCTGCCCTCTAGTGGACACATCTATTTATTAATGTAGCTTTAACATCTTAAAGGGTGGGGGAATTTACCCGAAAATACCTACAAACGACATACCCAAAGTAAATTGAAAGCTGCTCTTCAACCATTTGCACCAGCGCGCGCCACCAGGACGCTGAGCTGATCCAGGGTCAGTCTGTAACAAAAGAAGAGGACGGGCACTTTCTTATCAAGTTGACACTCATTGGCTCATGAAGGTTGTAAAAAACCCATTGAAGCTCCGATTGGCTCAAATGAAGTGTCAATCTAACGCTAAGCTTCCGCCTAACATTCAGGATGTAACTGGGCAGCGCTGAATGCACAAGATATTACGTTATGAAAGTTTCTGATCACACAATGTAAAAATCGATCAGCTGATTTCACAGATTGCAACACCTGTTCATGGGCTTTTATCGATGTGACGATGTTCACAGTGGATATCTTTTTACTGGAAACGAACGTGTGGACATCTGGCAATGGCTTAGGAGCGTCTTTTTCAGAATATTGCTGAAAAGAGGATATTTATGAGGCTTTATAGGTAAGTGGGCTCAAAGTTATGATTTTGATTTTGAGCATACTTGCTAGTTTGAGGAGCTGATTGTACCTGCTGTTGTGATGTTCATCTCAATGTTAAAATAGACGAGATTCTAAGCTTTCCAAAAATATATATTCTTTTTTTTTTTCAGAATTAAAAAATGTAATAAAACTCTTCGACAAGAGGTTTTTAAAGGAAAAGTCTGCCGATACATTTTTTATTATTGTCAACAAATCAATACTTACGAGAGCACCAAATGTAGATTAATCCGCCGCTGAAAATAGTCCATGACAAATGAACTATTCCCTCCAGTTTGTGTGATAAAGATACAGTGACCAGCTGTTTAAGGAAATTATTGAACCTTTTTAGAAAATGTTTGAGTCATTTTTTAAAGATTGAGAAATGTTTTATTTTCCTGGGATTTGTTGACAGTAAGGAAAGTTTTAAGGTCCACTTGACTTAATGTGGTTGAGTCTTGTATTAATGTGACACCTGGGTGAGTTGTTTCCTTCCTCAGATTAAATGTTTCCCCCTTCATCTGCCTTCCATTGTATGATTTGTATGACCTGGCTTCAGGTTCACTGGAGCTGTTTGTGATAACATCGCCATCAGCTGGAATGGGCTAGTATTACATCCTGCCCTTCAAATGCTGTAGAGTTGAGTCCATTTACATAGAAAACAAAAAAAAGCTGTGCAATATATACACATGATGGCAGGTTGACATTAATCAGAGTGCAATAAAAACAGTGTTAGATTAGTATTTTTTTCAAACAACGAGTAATTATAAAGAAAACGTTTAACATTTGAAGGGGGAATTTAAAGGGAATTTTTAGTGGTGTTTGGCATTTTGTTTATCTTACAGAGTTTTTCACAGGTTTCCAAAAGGTAAAATAGAAACCACAGGCGAACATTATTTCAGATGCATGCATTTATGTTTTTAAATATTATTATTAAAAAAATTATATGAATGGCCAGATGACAGCTTTGTAAAACACTGAAGGTTCACGTTTCCAGCTGTAAAAACAGTGCCGAAGTTCATTCTCAAACTCAAATTGTACTCAAACTACAGATATTTTCTCACAAACTTGAATTTCACATTATTTGCGGGTTTACAAATGATAACGGACAACAGGCTCTGAAATTCATCACTGATCATCCTCTCACATGCTCCAAACCTTTTTGACCCTTATCTTTGTGTGTATCAGTCCACTGGAAGCTCAGTTATGTAACTTAAAGCCTCCTGCATTCTTTCGAGGAATCATTGCTTCAGCTATTCCTGGAAATGCTACTGGTGCCAGTACAGTGAGGGCAGGCAGTGTGTTGGACAACTGCAGAAGAAGAAGTGTAATAGCCAAGCATGTTCAACAAATATGTACACAAAAGGTTGAATTTCATTTGAAAAACGTGGATTCAGTTGCACTAAATGGATTTATACAAACAGTATGAATATATCAACATATGCTGAGTACTCTTCCAGTTCTCTTCTTTGAATTAAGAAATAACAATAATTGAAAGTTTCTTTTTGCATAAAAAGCTCATTGAGGCCACAGCGGCCCAGCATTCAATGTCAGCTTACAAAACACACACACACACACACACACACACACACACACACACACACACACATATGTAACATGCTTATATATACACACAGACTGTCCAATAGGAAGCTCTGAATCCCCCTGATACTTCCACACAGCAACAATGATGCACTTCTCATGTGCAGACATGTGAGAGGCGTCTGAACATTGTGTCGTCCTCTGGAGACATCATGAGCACACACACACACACACACACACACACACACACACACACACACACACACACACACACACACACACACACACACACACACACACACACACACACACACAGTCATATATAACACAACACATGATACTATCACAGGTTTTATTTTCAAGCTCTGTACAACTCATGTGTAGCCTCTGTGTGGATTTACAGTTGTTTTTTAAATTTATTTCAAGCTAAGTGAAGCGTGTTTGTCTCATTCATTGAATATATACTGTATATAGGTTTCTAGTGTTCAACTCCTACATGCAAACAAATAATAAAGTGTGGAGAAGAATAAGTGTCCAGGTGGAACCTGAAAAGACAAAGGGACACATTCATTTAGTTTGTTTATGTTCAGTTTATATGCATTAAAGATTTTTTAAATTCTTTAATAAATGATTCAATATTTTATAAGAGGACAAACCGCCTGGAGACAACCTAACAAAATTAACTCGCAATCAAGACTTCTTAAAAGATAAAGACTGAAATTATTCTTATTGTTAAAAAAGCCCATAAAAACACAAAAAACAACGGTGAATGTGTGTACAAACAAGAAATGTCAAATATCAAATCCTGATTTATGTTCTTCCTCACAAATGCAGTATTTCCTCCTGGTTGAGTAATGTTTTTCAAAAACTACAGTAAACAGCAGGAAATCACTGAACATTTTTCAGCCATGCTAGCAATTTGTCTTTACTGATGACGATCAGTGTGTCCACCTTCTCGGTCCAGACTGAAATGTCAGGTGAACACTTTAATGTGTCCAATAGGCCTACTTTGGTTTAAGACCGAATGCCTACAAAACTAATCACATTCCCATCAGCCGGTACTCTGTGCTTTATGCGGATCAACTTATTAAATGTTAGCATGCAAACAATTGAAACAAAGATGGTGAACGTGGTGAACATTAAACCTACTTAACATCAGAATGATAGCATCATCATCGTTAGCATGTTAGCACACGGTTAGCATTTAGCTCAAAGCAGTGCTGTGCCTAAACCTGCAAAAGCTGATTTTCTTTTTTAGCCACTTGGGCAGCGGAAACATAATGTGAACACAACATTAACATATCATCACCTTTTAGGTTAGCAAACACTTTTATGTGAATGTTCAATCAGTAGGCTATTGATGGTAAATGAAGTCAATTCAGGCATTAACCCCTGAGTGCTATATTGACCCAGCAAGCTGAGTTCTCCTGCTGAGAAAACTGTTGTTCTTCCTGCATTGAGTGCCTTCAATTGACGTGACATTGACGTAGTTGGAGGCAAGGAAGAACTACAGACTACTTCAATACTTTGAATTTTCTGGCCCCGTGCTCTAAGTGCCGCTCAAAAACAGAACTTCCTTGTTCTCTTAGCAACCGGTCACGACAGATGGTTCTGCTCAAGGTTTCTTCATGTTAAAGGGGAGTTTTCGTCTGCCACTTTTGGACTCATGGGAAATGTTATGTTCGGTCTCTGCAAATTATAGTGTACGGTCTAGAACTGCTCTATATGAAAAGTGTCTTCTGTTATGATTTGGCGCTAGATGTATTATTGTCTTTGTCAGTTGGAACCATCGAGCTTAATCTCAGAGCCACAGATAGGAAGTCAGAAAGTATTGAGGGACAAACTAACACAGTGAGGATTTTGATCTTTGTTGATACAAGAAAAATATAGAATATCTTTCAAGTAATAGTTCACCACATAAAGAAAGAACGTTTGCTTAAAGGAGACATTTAAGACGGAGGGGCCACATTGAGGACGTAACTAAAAGGGCAATAACTTGCTGTGTGTTTGATGGGTGAAATATCCCTTTACCACGTGTGCTTCATGTAAACGTACCTGACTGATTCCCTCCACTCTTTGGTGCTGAAGTGACAGCCTCTAAAGAAACAAACACATCCTGTTACTTCACAGTATCACAGCTTGCATGCTCTTTAACGCACACAGACGTGCCGCCCCTCACCTGTCAGACTCACCTGTCACTCTGGCCAGCTCCACGCTGTAGTCAGAGAACTCATGTCGTTTGCTCACTGAACAAACATGGGCCCCATAATCCTCCATGTTGATGTGTTGGATGGTAAGTGTGATGCTGCCGGGGCTGTAGGTGATGATATAGCCCGCGGTGCAGTTCTGGTACGCTTTATGTTTGATGTAGTGACACAGCAGCTCATTGTTTGGGTTCCTCCACTGCACAGACAGCTGAGAGATGTGCGCGTGGTCCTCATAGTGGTACGAACACGGGAAAGTGACCCGCTGACCAGGCTGACAGAGCACTTTCACAACACTGCCTGGAGACAGAACAGCTTTGGAGGGGTCAGTTATAGATGAACCCACACACATTTATCTCTTACTCTGCAGCTCTCCACTGCCTTTTAGACTCTTTAACTCACAGTTTAAAATGTACACAGAGGAAGAAAAATACTCTACCACAAGTATAAATCCTGCATTTGAAACCTTACTTAAGTAAAAGTATGTGACATTTGACACGACAAATGTAGTGGAGTAAAAAGTACAATATTTACCTCTGAGATGAGTATAAGTATAAATCAGCATCAAATGGATTTATTCAAATACCTAGAATGTGTACTTGTACAGTACTCATCCACTGTTTTTTATAGAATAACAAAATAAAGTCTGTTGCTTTTTGTGAAGAAGTTAATTGAACCCGGATATAACTACAGTGACTGTGCAGAAACCATCAGCAAGGAGAGAAAGTACAAGACACCATTATTATCAATCATTCCTTTAGCTTCAGTGGTGAGTGATATCTAATTAAAAACAAAATCAGGTGATACATTTATCTAAAAAAGTCACATCTGATCATTTGTGTCATAAAACGTACCTTCTCCAACCAAATGTGACAGAAGCAGTCCGAGGTACAGTGCAGCCGTCCCAGTCTGTTCAAGAGGTGTTCTGCACATTTGGTGATGGATTGACCCCACAGGTTCAAATCCTTATAATATATATTATAAGAATATAATTCGGAAATATCAAGAACCTTCAGCACAAAGTTTAGAATCGACTCCGGCCTCGTATCACTTTTGCTTTCACAGTTGTATCAGTTTACAAGCCGCGGCACAGGAGTGCATGCACTGAATCTGTGGTTATCAGGCACCACAGGACTCCTTGTTATGTGATCCTATGTTTTGTTTTTTTGTTTGAGTTGTCTGCAGTATTTGTTCGATGGGGAAAATAATAACTGAGCTAGCAGAAGAGTCTGTTCGTGTTTCATCAGGGGCTTTTACAGAATGAGTCAACAAAAACAACCCACACATCACAAGATGGCTGGATTATTTCCACTTATCAAATGAGAAGACGACACAGAGAAGGTCAGCCTCTAAAGCAGGGGTGGGGAACCTTTTTCCTATCAAGGGCCATTTTTTTTTCAACATCCTTCGAGGGCCATACTAATGAACTCATAACCTCTGTAAAAAAAAATTAAGACACAGTCCATTCATTTCACTTTTCTTTTATGCTAAATGCAAAAAAGCAACTTTTTTTATCCATGTATCTTTCTGTTTTATCAGAAAACAATCCTTTATTAGTCCCACAACGGGGAAATGTATCTTGTCACAACAAAAGAACATATGAAGTAAAAAGGCAGTACACAATAATTAAATAGAATAAAAAATAATATAAGTACCAAGTGGTTGATAGAAAATAAAGTGAGTATTGCACATGGCAGTGATAATTGCACAGCAGTGGTGGAATAGTCTGTTCTTGGTGTGGTGGTCTACCTCTCTATCTTTCCATGTTTGTATGTTCCGCTCTGCAGAGAGCTACTTGTTGGGCCAAACTCCGCCGAACTTTATCCAAACGCACTCGTCCTTTCAAGCTCGTGCAGTTCGGCATGTTTCGTGCAGTAATGACGCTCGAGATTATTTTTAATCACCGCAAGTACGTCCGCACAAACTAGACCCACTGGCCTTTTACTTCCACAGAGAAATCATCATTCGTCCATTTCTCCTGGAAAGTGCGACATTCCGAATCCAGCTTTCTGTTTTACACTCGCCATGCTGCGTTCACTGATGTCAATGACAGTCTCGTTTAAAATGGACGTTTTTTGACATGACGTGACCACGTGATGACACGTTCCGCTCGTGTTGTTGTCAATGACCCTAACCTTGGCCAAGAAAAACAGTCAGTCGCACATTTAAAATATTGCCGTCTAGTTTTTTTTTGCTAGTGGATTTTTTTTGCGTGCATTTTACGAATGACCTCGAGGGCCGGATCAAATGGTCTTGCCCCTGCTCTAAAGGATACTGTACCCCAAACTTTTAAAAATAATATAATATAGCCATGGTTTTTTTAATTTTTATGTCAAGCAAATAATATATATACATATATATGTATATATATATATATATATATATATATATATAATATATACTATTATATAATAATATAGTAATATTATATAATAATATAATATAATATAATATATATATAATATATATATATATATATATATTATACATATATTATCCAGCAGGTGGAGCTTCACTCGCCCAATGTGAACCTTGTTCTGTATATGATTAATTCAATGTCACACCACTAAAACCACAGAATTCAGTTTAATATCAATCAGTGCCATTTATACAAATCAACTTTTTGTTTATTAAAACACACATACAGTAAAATATTATTTTAGCTAAACTTCCACTTTATATAACTACTGACCACAGTAACATTATCACACTGTACACAAAGAGGAAAACACACTGTACATTGGCACAGTCCCACTGAGGCATATTTACATATAAACAAGCATACATGCACTCGCACACATTCACACACATTCAATCTCATGGTGTGAAGTTGCATTCATTTACAGGTGCTCCATGACAAACTTAAATACTGAATACTCCTTATCTTAATACTTTACACTGAACCCTGCACTAATGTACAGACTCTTGTAAACAAACACAAATAATCCTGACTGTGAAGAGACTCATGTTTAAAGATTTATGACTCGTGTTGTTGACTTCAGGCCTCATGCAAGAACCTCTTGTACGACGACAGTTTGTCACATTCAGAAATGTTCACGGATTTAGAGCATGAATGAAATTCACGAGTCCTGTCGTATGAGTTGTGTACAGACAGTTCTCCACAGGGAAAAACACCTGTTACACTCAAAAATCACAATGCCTTACGTCATTTATGTTGTATTTAGATGGTATTGTATTAATATTCACTGGCCCATTTCTGTCTGTTTGTCCTTACTTATTTTGCTGGTGTGGCTTATTTGACTTAGGTTAACTACTATACCTGTCCAGTTGGATTAGTTTTGTTCTGCTTGCTTTGCTACTTGTTCTTAATTAATTCACTTTAATATGTTGTTTTGTTTTGCATTATATTGTTTATCTATTGGAAAACTTCATAAAAAAACTTGAATTACAAAGAAATGATACAATCATAACGCCTTAATCTGATTGAAATGTTAAAGTTTAAATTTGTAACAAAAACAAAAAGTAAAACAAAACTTTAAATGGACTTTCTTCCTCATATATCTCCAGCCTTAATTACATTTGGGATGATACTTTCAAATCCAGGTTGAAAACATTTCTTTATTCTATTCACTATGATTTTTCCTAATTTTACCTGCTGGGAACCCAAATCACTGATTTTAGCTCATTGACAAGTACGCGAGCTACCCGAACGTGTACAATCTTTGTTTTTTAAATGATTTACCTCAAACTTGTGTGTGTGTGTGTGTGTGTGTGTGTGTGTGTGTGTGTGTGTGTGTGTGTTTACTTTTCATGTAATATTTTGTGTTTTCTTCTTTCAAGTTTTTTACTGACTTGTTAAGTGTAAAGCGACTCTCTGGGTAATGTGCGCTTTAATTAAACTGAATTTGAAGTTGAAGGCAGTCGTGCGGTAAACCGCTTTCCTGTTACAAAGTAATCTTTAACCTCTCAGAGTGTGCGGCCCGCTGGATATAAACAGCTGTTTTATATCCTCTTCATGTCAGACCGTCCTTCCTTTATTTCTGTCACACTACGGCTCTGCTCTGATGAAACATTGTGGGCAGCTGTATTAATATGTTCTACTCCTGACACGGATGAGTTTGTTCTCTTTTTGTCTGTTCTTGTGTGATGCTTTTGTGAATGAACAGGTGGCCTTATGAAGCCATTTGAGGGCATCCATAATTCTACTCATGAACAGTTTAAATTCATCATCATCATCATCATCAAGTTCAAACAATACATTTGTGCAGCTCAGCAAACCTCACAGTAAAAAGAAAGAGAGGTTTATGATCAGAATACAAAAATGTTCTTGCATGAGGCCCGACATGTTCTGATTTCCATTGTTGATTCACATTTTTGTTATAATCCTGTCAGCTCTGTTCTGAGGCTCCCTGCAGGTTAACATGTGCTGATTGTACCTGGACGCTGTTGTGCAGACTCTCCATGATCCTGAGAATCAATCATCATGGCCAAATCGGGCTATAAAACATGTTTCAAGCTTTAGGCCCAGTTTTCTGGACTGAAGTGACGATGTATAATTCAGTTTGCCCTCTTAACACCAGTGTTAAGCCTTAACCTTTGAGAAAACAGTGCGGACAGTGCAGAACCTTCTCAGGTTGCAAATTACTTCCTGTGTGTGTCTATTGTGCCCAAAGCAGCACCTCAAACGCCCTGCTGCTGCTGCTGTTGCTGCTGTGAAGTACAAAATGATGTCACAAAACCAATGAGACACATAAACTATCACTGTACAAATACATTTCATATTTTACAGTTTTTGTTTTCGTTCTGCTTGTGCCTTTCCGACGGCTGGTGATGATGCGTGTGGACGCGACGGTTACTGGATGCCTCTGAACAAACACATCGCAAACACCATGGCGAAGAGCTGCAGAGAGAACGAGAAAAATCTCAATGTAAGTCGTTCCCTACAGTTATATTTCTAGAACATTGTGGGCCTTGAGATACCAGGTACAGCAATAGTTTAGCAATGTTTTACTGTGTGTAAAATCTTCAGAGTGATGTTTTCATTCAGTGCCGTACATGTATTCTGCAGTGAACTGTGTCTGATCTCGGCAAAGACAATAATACATCTGTAAGTGAAAATGCACAACAAATTTCACAAATTCACATTTACAAATGTCAGATTTTCAGACCTTCATGTCTACAACAAACCTGCCTTCTGTTCTAGGGTTACATTTGGCAAACTTAAACAACCATTCCAGTTTTTGATCGTCTGTACAGGATCAAAGACGTCAGGGTTTTGTTTGAGCCATTTCATAAAATAAATAGAATATTATCAGTTTGTACAATACAAAAGAAAATGAAATCTGCCAAATGTGTAACTAAAGATCTTGGGCGTGTTTAGATACACAAGATGTAACTGATGATTCAGGGCCTTACTGTTGTTAAATATGCATACATGTCTTTACGTTTCGGTTTTGACAAGATATTTACAAACCATTTTCTTCAAACTTGAAAAAAAGCAGAATTGTAATAGCATCGACATCATAACACAAATGATAGTAGTAGTAATGCACCAAAATCAGCCTCCTTTAAGACTCAAGCTCATCGCTCCTCTTAAAAACTAACTTGTAAGGTAACACACAGTCTTCGTTTTCTTGTTATTTAAAGCCTGCCTCACTGCCCTGAATCACTCACATGCAACATGATTCAGTATTTTATTATAAATCAGTGAGAAATCAGTACATACTTCAATTGTCAGCACCACGATGGCCAGAGCTCCTGCTGTGTAAATGTACATCTCAAAGTAGTCCACCATCGCAGAGTAACAGCCCTGCATGAATAAAACAAACACATGGATATAAAATAGATGCCTGGGTGTAAAACCATATTTAATTATTCTGATGTCTTTAATAAAAGAGAACTACATGGTGATTATTACTGTAATAATGTGTTTTTAGAATTGAAATATTTGTTGAATTATGAAACAATATCATGTTTCAGCGATGGCAGAAGTACCTCAAGTCTTTTCTTTATTCAAAAATATCAATACAACAACTCATCAATTAGTGAACTCGAATTTAATATTTACTACGTAACAGAAATGTCACTATGATATAATAAATAAGAATATTTTTACTACTTGGAGACATGTATTGCTGTGTAATTTATAATGTATCTATTATTGAGGAAGTTCAGCTTCTATTTTAATCTACTTTACGGTTTCTATTTAGGAAATGTTGCTGTACTTCAGAACTATCATTACGGTTACTTTGCAGATTAAGATTGTATAAAACAATCATTTATAAAAGTTACGTATTTGTTATACAGTAGGCTAAATTATCCAACAATGACTTACAATATTATATATATTACATTATTTGACCAAACATTTTTTGACCAAAAATAATTATTATATTATGTCTCCCAAGATTACTACAAAGTCAACCTCTAAAACTGCAGTATGTGCACTGGTTTGCTAATCTACCACCATCACAATCGCCACACTCAGAGATAGCGATGCTAATTCACAGCTAGCCCTGAAGCTAAACCTATAATCAATGTTGATGACCCAACATCTTTGTCATTATGTTTGTTATAAATAAATGTGCACATAAATAAGACAGCAGCTGTATTCAATATGTTGAAGTTACTCAGATAAGCTAGGTAACTAGCCTAGCTTAGTTGAGTAACTTCATCCTGTTAAATCACACATTTATGTATATCATAGGTTTAATTCATCATATACTTAAATTGTATTAAATTATGTACAGTAATTAAAACTAATATTTCAGTTCATCAAAGGAAACTGAAGAAAGAAATACTATACATACATACTATTTTTCTCAAAGTCACTTCAGGCCAGAGCAGTATATAAAGTATTTAAAATGCTGCTTGCACATGAAGTGATAATAACACAATACTTGTGGAGTGTTTTTAAATCGTTTAATCTCTCAGGTGTTTTAGACTTGAGGTGTGTACGTTTCTCATGACAGGCATTCGAGTGTTTGTGAGAAAATGTGTTTTCTGTGATGACCTTGTTGTGTCTGAAGACCATGCTGCCGCTCACACACTGCTCCACACTGACGTCTCCGGGGGAACTGTTCCTCTGGCAACAGGCCTCTGGGACCATCTTACTTGGGCTGAGGAGCCTGAAGAGACTCTCCTCGAAGTCCTCGGGGCCACTCACGCCACAGCAGTTGAACTGTACAGAGACACATGATGGGGGTTGATTAAAGGTGGGGAAAAACAAGCAAAAGGAGGAGAGGTACTGTAGCTGCAAGATGGATGCTTCACCGTGGTCATGATGGCGTTCCATGTAGATGTGAAGACGTCGGTGTTGTTGTGACCTTGGTAGTGACGTTTCAGCTCTCTGCTGAAATACTCTCTGGTTAACTGGACAGAGACACAAACAGTTCAGTTCAGGAACCAGGTAACCATGACAGTGGTGGGAAGTTACTAAGTACATTTACTCAAGTACTGTACTTAAGTTATCAGACAAATAAAGTGGATCTTTGCGATCATTTAACACAAAACACATGTCAGAATTCAGCCATTCACACACTCATACAGAGTCAGAGGCTAACATACTGCCACCTGCTCATCAGCAGTGATAAACATTCACACACACTCACACACCGTGCTATCGGGAGAAATTTGGGGTTCTGCCCTAATGACGTAATATCATGGATTAAGCTACCCAGCAGTATATAAAGTAATTAACATTAGCTCCACCTTTACCAGCGGCAACATCAAAGTGATGAACACATTAATGCATCAATAATTATAATCCAATAATATAAAATGCATGATTCTAAAATGGTCTACTCTGCGTGATGAGTACTTTTACTTTGATGCTAATACTTTCGTACTTTTACTTAAGTACGAGTTTGAATGCAGGACGTATTTAGTTAATTGTACCTGAGTATTTTAACACTCTAGTATTTCTACATTTCAGTATTTCGGACATGCAGTTTATTTACTGCTCCAAATAAAGGGTTAGAAATGCGATCAAACATTCATGTGCCTCCATCATCCACGTTCACACATGCAGACTCAAACACTGCAGCAGCCACTCATTCTGAAGTGAACCTTGAAATAACATCCTGGCACCACCCACCGAGACTCAAGGGTCAAAAGCCGACCTGGGAAAGTTCAACTTTGCTTTGCCCCCCTCTGGGAACAGAAGTACACAACTGCTTCTTACTCCAACTCAACAACGTCAAAGTACTAAAAGATTAACGGAAGAAAAGCTGATCATCATGGTTCTGCGACTTCTCGGTTCTCTATGAACTTTAATGAGCTACGTGGACTAAAACAACGCAGTGGCAGTATGAGAAAGTAACCGGAGCAGAGGTTGTAAATAACACGCTTCACGCTAAACATGTCCACAAACTTAAGGCTTTTTAGAGGGAAGAGAGCGCGTTCCACATGTGTGAACAGGGTTAAAGCTCAATGCATCTATGCAGCTGCAGCGGTCTGCATGACGTAAATCTTGTTATCTGCCCATGTCTGTGAGCGTCCGTGCAGATGTTATACTTACCTATTTAATATATATTTTACAGATGTTGTAGAAAATTCAGAGATTAAACTACAGGGGCGGATTTCAATTACAACTTTTCTTTTGATAGTATCATGATCCTTCTGTAATAAAACCCTGTTCCACAGAAAGAAACTAGTGCAGCAGCTCTTTCTAGTCACAGCACAACCTTTGGCCTCTGTACTGATTAACTTATCGTGGTCCCCTCCCGTGTCCTGTATTCAGAACACACACTGTTCCCATCAGCTATTGAACTTTTACCTTCATTGATGATGAACTGATACAGAAAGTGTACTCACATGCTCCCTGAAGAGGAAAGCCAGGATGGCAGCTGCCAGCTCGGCCAGGAAGATGAAGAGGATGAGCATGAAGAACTAAAAGCAGTAAAGATAAAATAAGTCAGTGTTGCCCAGGGAACGTATGCTTATGGGAAGATACTCGAATAATAATAATAATAATAATAATAATAATAATAATAATAATAATAATAATAATAGTAATAATAATAATAATAATAATAATAATATTCTACAAAAACAAATGTTCAGTTATGACTCCATATATTAATATATTTTAGTAAAAAAAATCCAATAAACACAATGAATGTCTCAGTTTACACAGCATACAGTACTGGCTGTGACTAATACTTTGTCTGTCAGTGTCTGGGGAAGTAAAGGTTGAATAAGTGATCACTGACAGCTCGTCTTGTTGCAGATAAGCACCATTACATTCCTCTAGATGGAGCACTTGTATTGTTGGACTCTGCTCTTTACATAACTCAGAAGCAGGGATGTCATGCAGGATGGACAGAGACTCTAACACAGCTTCCTTCTTGTTGCAGTTTCACAACTTTTTTTATGCTGATGTGAAATCACAAAACTTAAATATAAATGAAACAGAACCAACTTGATGTAAGACATACACAGATAAGGCCTTTACAGTAATTCACAGCGTATAGTGTTTTGGACCTACATGGATTTCTACCAGATTTCTTTATTTAAAATACAACAGAAATAGGATGTGTATGTGTGCTATATAGTATTTCTGAAAATATTTTTTAGTGTGAATACAATATGGACTCTTGGGACACTAGCCTTGAGCTAAAAGACATCAAAAGAAATGTTGCTTTACTACATGTACCATGTTCTCCGAGCTAATGAGTCAATCAATACTAAAATGAAACAACAACAAATCAACTTCAAAAGCACCCACTTTCCACCACTGCAATGTGTGAATGCAGCATTATTTTCTACATACAAACTCTATAACCTACTCTTATTTTTACTAAGATGATCACACAGGATGTCGTGGTTCACCTGTTATACAATAAGACCAGTAAATCTCTCTGCTCATGTGTGACGGGTGAAACTTCAGCACACTCACAAAGAGCAGGAGACACTTGTTCTCCCGGATGGCTCCGCAGCAGCCTAGGAAGCCCAGCAGGAACAGCATGCTGCCCATGGCCAGGATGACGTAGACCCCGGTGAACAACACCGGGTTGGCCGCCACGATCTCCCTGAAGCCCATCGGGTCCACCAGCACCCAAACGCCGACACTCAGCAGGAAGGAGCCACCCAGCTGGGAGAGAGAGGGTTAATTATTCAGGAATTAAGTAATCAGTCATCTTTCCTCACGATAACTAATTCTATATAATATAATTCTATATATTGACCAATAATTGTGATAAATGATATTATTGTCATTTTAAGACCATTTGATGCCACTGATAATATAACAGCGTCATAATGCAAAAACACTCCTTTAAAGAGCAATGAACTTTTCATTCTTAAAAATATTCAGATATTGGAATTGGAATGTAAAAATTGTTAAAATATCCCAAATAAATAAAACATAAATAAAATAAAACAATAAAATGGACTCTCGGGCTCTGTCTACAAAAATGCGCAACGTCGAAGTTTATAAGCCTGCTGTTTATTCTGGCTTCATGTTGGTGACATACTTATGTAAATAAGTCCATAATTAATATATTATGGACTTATTGTTCAAACTTAGCATGTTGTTGTTTTTATTGTTGTTTTAATGGATACATCTTACATGTGGCTAAGGGGCAGCAGTTAAAAACATTTGCAGTGATGTTAACGAGTGTGACTTTGTCCCTGTAAAAGAAAATATAGCAAGAAGGAAGTCAGTCTGTAAACTGTGAACAGACAGTTTGGGTAATAATTTTAAGATTTGTTTTATCTTACAAGTACATTTGATTAACCTTCACGTCTGATCGCCTGCAGCTCTTGTGTGTCGCTCTGTTGGACAAACCTTTTGCTTGATGTTGCTGTGTTCACAGAAACTCAGCAGTGACTTTAGCGTTACTATAACTGATGGAGCCATCGGCCAAAGCTACGGAAATGTAACATCTGTAATTTCCCTTTAATTGTAAACTCCAAGGCTCCATCACATATGAAGAATCAAAGGTATGTAACCTGGACATCGTGCCAGTAACTTGTTAAAGCGGCACAAGAGAAAAGAGAAAGAGACACAATGAACTTGTATTTCACTTACTGCTGACACCTCTCTTACTTCTCTTCACTACATACATATATTCTGCTGTCAGTGATGTTGACTATGGATTATATAAACTTGACATAAAGCTTATAGTATATTTTTGGAAAGAAATCACATTGTTAATTTATGTATGTCCCTAATGTGAGCCAGTTGAATGTTATGTATCACCCTCTTTTCAATCAAGTTCCGCAGTAGCACTGTCTATAGCAAAGAGAAAGAAAAACCTAAAGGCAGAAGGCAACAGCATCATGTTTGATCCTGTATTGTGTTCACTTACAACTAGAAACAACAAAGAAAGATGCTGCATTTTAAAGTATTTAGAAACAAATCATTACAATTTCACAGGATTGTTTTACGATTTCAGTCTCTTGTTAAACCATAGAAGAAGAGAGCAGAGTAAACACCCGTTGTTGAACTCACAAAGATGAAGAAGTTGAAGATGAACATAAGGTACTTCATACAGCTGAGGCAGTCCCCCTCCATGGCTGAGCCTCGAGCTGAAACCTCCCCCTGCCCCTGCAAACACACAGATAGGATCGAGTTGATTAAAGGCAAGTTCTGTACCAAAGATGCTCAACATCGTCAAATAAAACTAAACAAAAATTGTTTAAGCATTTTTCCAGGGAAAATACCACCCTCACACACACACACACACACACACACACACACATACACACACACACACACACACACACACACACACACACACACACACACACACACACACCATTGCACTTTGTTACAAATTAAAAGCACAGAAATCGAGAGTAGGGAGCAGTGGATACGATAGTAATCCTCATCAGTGTCATATAAAGGGGCTTAACTGTGGGATATTAATAACCAGGAAAAAATCAATCAATATTCACTCTCATCAACTTTGTTACCAAACTGCAGACAGTTACACACTAGCTGGTGAAAATAACAGAGCATTTAGCAGCTAAAGAGACTTTTTATTTCCCTCAGGAGTTGGTGGAGACCAAAAACAGAGCTACAAGTGAATATTGGACGTGACCAGGTTCCTCAGGTGGACACAAACACAACACCAAATGAATGATGTGTCTGCTGAATGTATAAATAGGTAAGTGTTTGTTAATATGTTCATATTATTAACCGATTATAAGGTGACAATATGGTCCAAATACAGGTTTGAATTGCATAAATTGATTTAGAAAATAAAAAACAATGAGTTCACTGAACTCTTTCGAACATTCCTGAAAACTAGAAACATTATTAAATAATTTGATATTCGATTGTTTAAGTTCCTATCAAGTAAAATGTGTTGTCACCAGCTTCTTAAATGTGTGTATTATCAGTTTTTTTCTGTTTAATATATTTGTAAATGTAATATATTTGCGGTTTTGGACTGTTGGTCAGACAAAACGAGCAATTTCAACATGTTACATTGAGTTCTGGGATATTGTATTAAGCATTTTTCACAGTTTTCTGACATTTAATGAATGAATCATACATACTGATTTACCACAGGGTTGCACATATGAATGGTCTTGCAGCATGCATAAAATGTAAATGTAAAAATCATACGGTGTAGCTCTATGCAGCATGTTGCATAAAGCCACAGACTCTATCAATACAGTCTGTGTCTTATCTGCAGTTGATATGAGCAAACACAAGAAGCAGGAGGGAGAAAAGCACGATGACACTTTGTCAGTAACAGTTTCATTCAGAGGATGGGACACTGACAGCCTGTCCCTGTGGGATCGTTTGACACATAGAGGGACGTTGGCTGGTGCTGAGGAGGACATGTTGGTGTAAGTGGATCCATCAGTGGGGAGGTGTGAAGAGGACCAACTGTGCACTTATGGTCACTGAGGGTGTTTACCAGATAAAACTAACATGCAGCCACATGTCACATTTGAGGAGACGGCGAGCAGTTTTCGTTTAATAACTTCATATTTAATCAAGAGCATGACTACTGTGAGGGATCTCACTTAATCTTTCCAATATAAGCTTTTTAAATGATCGCGTTAAAGGTCCTTATTTCAGATTAAATCCCATTAAACATTGTGTCTACCTTGGTTTCATGAAGTTTCAGTTGTTAGAGACAGGTGATCACTTTTTAAATGTGTCCATGGTGGCTATAGCTGCTCATGTTAACCAACCATTTCTTCCTCTATTTTTTTCAAGGAACAAAACATAACAAGCATCACTCTCTCTTTGCAGAGACATAACCCACAATAACACATAACACACACTTAGAGATCACAACATTACATAACGAAGCTTTCAGGGTAGGGCTACACTTTCATTTACTACTGTTAACTGTGCAGTATTTTCTTTAAACATCTGCTAACTATACATCTCACCAAACAAACAGGAGGAAATGTTGCATTTGTTGGGGACTATTTTCTGTGGCGTATTAATCCACATTTGGGGCTCTAGTGAGTATGTGTGGCAGCAGGACGGTGTGTGTGGGAGTCAAAATAAAGTACAGTGTGTGTGTTCATGGTAATGAAGGAACATGTCACACAGTGCAGCAGTGTGGCTCATTGATGTGTTTATATTAGTTTTTAGACAACAGTGGAGTAATGTGTGTTTTTAACCGTGCGGTGACTCGGTCTGTCCACCACATCACACTGAAATATATCAAGTATTGGATGTATTGATTTAACGGACGTCGTGATCCCCCTGATTCTCCATCTGACGCCATCATGGTGTTCACCTCTAACAAAGGTCCGAAGTCCCAAACAAAGTTCTCATATCAACTCAAACCACAATCGTTCTTTTAACCTTACTAAGTCATTTTTGCGCCAACACTTTTATATCGTGCTGATGTATTTCACAGCAGTGAGTTGTAACAGGTTTTGGAAGACACACAAAATGACAGAAAACACTTCTATTTGTCCGTGTGTAGAGGGAAGTTACAAACAATGAATATTCATTTGGAGGACTTGTTGGACAATACAGTCATGTAAACGTTAAAGTGAGACACAACAGGCAAAAACATTATTTTTTGATTCCATAACATGTTTTCTTTTCGTCTAGTGAAAAGAGAACATCCAAAATACCCATTTAGGTGTTTATTTGACTAACTCTATCAAATTGCGTGTAGATTTGTCATAAATTCAACAAATTATATAATGCCTCATTTGCATATTTAAACATAACATTTCAGAAAACTTGAAATACAAAAGATTAGTGTCTCGATGTAAGTGATTAACTGGGGAAGTTTCATTGCTATTAGTTACCATCTACCCCTGTAGTGTCTTGCAAAATGTTTTGAATTTTACAATACTTATCTTTAAAATCCTCCACTTCAGAAGCTCTTCCATGCACCAAACTCTTAAGTTTAATTTCTCTCTATATTCTGAAGGATTTTACTGAGAGGTTTGTTTATACATCATACAGAGCCTGATTTGTACAACATTTTATTCCTAAAATATGGAAATTGTTATTATGCCAGTATTTTCTGATTTATGGATTGATACAAAGAGATATCCAACATCCCCTCAGTAAAACCATTTTGACTCTAACATGTCAACAAAATTTTGAATGTTCAGATTTCTGTTGTGGAAATGTCTGTAAATGAGCACATATAATAAGAGAATGCCTCATTTGCATATTTTAATACACAATTTCAGAAAACATGTAAAACTAAAAAAAAATGTTTATGTATGTAATCAACTGGGGAAGTTTCATGGTGATATTTAGTAGTTAGATGTTTTACCGTATTCCCCTGTAGTGTCTCCCCTTAAATGAGAATTATTTTATTTATTTGTATTGCTCTTTTACGATTGTCTACATTTCCCTGTGTGTGCTATGCATTCTGGATGTAATTAGATTTTCTATCTTTTTTAGACAGTTAGTATTGTTTGTCTTTAAATGCACAATTTGAACAGACATAGCTTGAAATAAACTGCAGGAAAATAAAAGTTTGGAAGGTGTTGGACGGAGTCATTTCTTGGTGGTTTTCAGGTCTCTGAGATTAAAACTAACAGCTGAAGTTCCTTTTAACAGATTCAACACGACAGTTAACACCAGTAATTGCTGCTTATTTACCAGCTCGCTCTTTGTCTGACTGTGTTGAGCTCTCAGATGTGTATGTGCTGCTCATTTGATTGCTGTGTGGAGCTTTTACTTTAATGGAGTGAAATGGCGAGTGTGCTGCTCTCACTGCAATTAACACAGATTTTGTGTCAATCAGTGCACTCTGAGCAATTGCTGCCTCTTTGGCTGAGTTCAGGGATAAGAAAACGAGCGCATGTGTGGTGTGTTGGGAACTTGTCTGCACATGCACTCAGCATTATTAACACATCTATGTAAATCACTCATGTTGGCACGATAAAGCAAGAATTACAATTACGCAGATAGATCTGTGATTGTGAAAGAAAGTCAGCGGTTGTAAGAAAAACACTAAAACAAGAATACATGAGCATTGTTGCAGTGTTAGCGAAAACATGAATACAGTCACATTTACTGTAATCACTAAACTGCTGCCATAATTACAAACAGATGTCTCGATTAAACCAACAGGGGTCACAAATGCAAAAAACAGCTGTCAACATTACAAGTAATCATGATTTAATCAATCAAAACTAAATTAGTAGGACTATAAATAAGTGAAAATACTCAAGTGAGGTACAAGAACCTCAGAATTTTATTTAAGTAAAGTACTTAGTTACTTTACGCCACTGCAGATTAAAGTTATCTCACCACACGTGAAGCTACAAAGAGACAAGAAGAAGCAGGATGTCTTTTTCATTGGAAACCTGACTTGACTGACTTGAAGTTGACCTCAATGGTATCTCACTCCTGCAACTCTCCAACAATGAGCTGCCGACAGCACGGCTGATTTAAAGAGCGACTTCACACCGTCTGAAAATCTAGTTTTTGTTGACCTCCAGTGTTTTCTTTCTTCTCATCTTGCTTTTAAGTCCTGTGCAGGTTTTGAAAAATAAGTCAGGAAGTGAGTTCAATGTTTCAAAATTAATTACATATAATTTATGTTAAACAGTTTTGAGTGACACATCTTCCCAGAAAATGATAAAATGTGATAGATCTGTTAAATACTGTAAATTAGAGTTTGGTTGAAAGAGAAAAAGACAGCATCTTTGAAGAAGTTGTTTAATTACTGCTGCATCAAAGCGTTCACGTTCTTTATTGAAAACATTATAGACCATAAAATGTGGAATTAAAACAGCCATGTACTGTGTGTTACATGTGTTTTTTATCTTAATTTTCTAATGACAAAAATGGATGCCTTCAAACTTAGGTTAAAAACTATTTTGGCTTGTTGTCTGCTTCTCTGTTGAAAATTGGGACTCGGAAACATGTCCTTCTTGCAATCACAGTTTCCCAGCTTGTTGATCTTGTCCGTCTTTGCAATTATTTATAGTTTCTACTGTAAGAAAGAAAAAAAAAGCAGTATTTTATCTTTTGAGTAAAGCAGCTGGTTTCATTGTTACATTTAGTCCATTATGGTACTTTTCATGCAAAACTATTTTCTTTTAATAAACGGTTCCTTTTTTTCCAAATGTGTTTGAATGGGAAAAAGACCGCAGCAGGAGATAAATCTCCTGGTGTGGGTAAGTGCTCTTAACCCTGAACCACCTGAGCAACTGTACCTTTAGGCTGAACAATCAAAAGTATGTCTGGAGCTTAATGGTGCTTTCTGTTGAAGAAATGCAAGTCCTACGCTTCCTGTACCTTCAATTTTGAGTGTGTACCTCATACAAAGACACACTCACATGCACAGCAACTCAGAGTGGTGCTCAGGTCCTATTTAGCAGCTGGGGCTCCTTTCAAAAATAGGTCTGGACGCAGCTGGGTAATTTCACGCAGCCAGACTGAGAATGGCCACAAATAATTCCCTTTCCCCTCTGCAGTCACGGAGAATTGCTCCGCTTGGATTCAATAATCCTGCAGCCGTTTCCTGCGGCCCAACACTGGAGATCCTTCAGGTGTGGAATTTGACTAGACCAGTGGTTCTCAACCTTTTTTGGGCCAGCGCCCCCCTATCCATTATCCAGGTCCCTTACCGCCCTGCTTTGCGCATTCACATTCTCTCCGTTACTCGAACAAACAAGAGGAGAGAACTAAAGTGCAAAAAAGTCAAAAATCCAACACATTAATTATAAATGGAGTGATGTCGACCCCAACGTTCAGAAACTCAGGTGAAAATATCTGCGTTTTTCACACAGCTTGAATCAGCAGCAGTGATGCAGGTGTTAGCTCTGCTATAACGTTAGCTCTGCTGGTGTTAGCTCTGATGTTAGCTCTGCTGGTGTTAGCTCTGCTGGTGTTAGCTCTGCTATAACGTTAGCTCTGCTGGTGTTATCTCTGATGATGTTAGCTCTGCTGATGTTAGCTCTACTGGTATTAGCTCTGATGTTAGCTCTGCTGGTGTTAGCTCTGATGTTAGCTCTGCTGGTGTTAGCTCTGCTGGTGTTAGCTCTGCTATAACGTTAGCTCTGCTGGTGTTATCTCTGATGATGTTAGCTCTGCTGATGTTAGCTCTACTGGTATTAGCTCTGATGTTAGCTCTGCTGGTGTTAGCTCTGATGTTAGCTCTGCTGGTGTTAGCTCTGCTGGTGTTGGCTCTGATGTTAGCTCTGCTGGTGTTAGCTCTGCTGGTGTTAGCCCTGCTGGTGTTAGCTCTGGTGTTAGCTCTGCTGGTGTTAGCTCTGCTGGTGTTAGCTCTGCTGGTGTTAGCCCTGCTGGTGTTAGCTCTGGTGTTAGCTCTGCTGGTGTTAGCTCTGATGTTAGCTCTGCTGGTGTTAGCTCTGATGTTAGCTCTGCTGGTGTTAGCTCTGCTGGTGTTAGCTCTGCTATAACGTTAGCTCTGCTGGTGTTATCTCTGATGATGTTAGCTCTGCTGATGTTAGCTCTGCTGGTGTTAGCTCTGATGTTAGCTCTGCTGGTGTTAGCTCTGCTGGTGTTGGCTCTGATGTTAGCTCTGCTGGTGTTAGCTCTGATGGTGTTAGCTCTGCTGGTGTTAGCTCTGATGTTAGCTCTGCTGGTGTTAGCTCTGCTATAACGTTAGCTCTGCTGGTGTTAGCTCTGATGTTAGCTCTACTGGTGTTAGCTCTGATGTTAGCTCTACTGGTATTAGCTCTGATGTTAGCTCTGCTGGTGTTAGCCCTGCTGGTGTTAGCTCTGGTGTTAGCTCTGCTGGTGTTAGCTCTGCTACTACGAGCAGCCAGAGTGCAGCTCGTCTGCTGCTGGTCCAAGTCCCGACCAGAGTGTTAGTGTTTTAACATTAATTCAGATTTGTTTTATTCATGGTGTATCTTTGGAATAACATTAATGCTTTCGAGCAGTGGTGGCTGAGGGGGGCGGCACTTGTTTTTGTTTTTCAAGTAGCACTTTCGCTCAGCAAAATAAAAATAAAAGCCTAAAAACACACAATGTTAACTTTATTCAAACTCACTTGACTCGTCCTTTCAGCTCGTGCAGTTTGGCATGTTTCGTGCTGTAATGCAGCTCGAGAGCCTTTTCCATGACCGCAAGCACGTCCACACAAACACTGGCCTTTTACTTCCACAAAGAGATAATCGTTCGTCCATTTCTCCTGGAACATTCCGCATCCACCTTTCTCTTTGTTACACTCGCCATGCTGCGTTCGCTGATGTCAATGACCGTCTCGTTTAATATTGAAGTTTTTTGACATGACGTGACCACGTGATGACATGTTCCGCTCGTGTTGTGTTCAAAGACCCTGACCTTGGCCGGTTATATTCTATATCTGACTAGATTTGGATTAATTTTTTTGGAGTAGATTTTTTGCGTGTGTTTATGAATTACCTCGCGGGCCGTACACACAAACGCCCCCCAAAGACACGTGAACGCCCCCCTTTTCTAAAATATTGCTTCCGCTCCCGTTGAGAACCCCTGGACTAGACCATAGCGTTGAGGACTGCACAGTCAGCATATTGCAGCAGGGAAACTAGATCCCAGTGTGAATCCCAAAGTTTCCCACAGCCACACTGTGGAACTGTTTCTGCAGAGATTACCTGCAAGTGACAGGACGCTCCAGTCCAATAAATCACAGTGCCAGGGAGGCTGGAGGGAAGTGCAGCGTATACAGAAGCGTGTTTCCTCCTGATTGCCTTCATCCATCAAAGCTGTGCAGCAGTGAACACGGAGGGAGGGATAAACCCAGTGGATTTAATCTTTCTGCATCCTTACATCCGTAATGAGATTGGAAGAAGACAGTATTGACGTTGGTAAACCTCAGGTGTATTGGTGTGGTTTCTGCTTTTCTGTGTGAGTTCTGATATTCTGAAGATGTACGAGTTTAATCCATGTGTTCGATTGCTTGGCCACCATGAACTGTGAATAAGTATTAATAAATGTGTTGATGCTCAATATGGACTTTGGGGAAAAGGTCATTTTAGCCCACAAATAATCAATTTGCAATGTTCAGCCAGTTCCAGGGGTTATTTTGTAAAGCACTGTTTGATATTTTTGGACGATACAGCTGGTGACATTTTATATTTTCTTATTGTCAACCAACAGTGAGTGTATCCACGAACAAGTATTGTGTGTGTATCAAAGCCTGATATACCTACTTCCTCTGTGCCATTGAGCTCTATTGTTGTTAGAAACTAATAAAAACACACCAATAAGCCACACTGCTGCACTGTGTGACATGTTCCTTCATTACCATGAACACACACACTGTACTTTATTTTGACTCCCACGCACACCGTCCTGCCGCCACAAATACTCACTAGAGCACTAAATGTGGATTCATCCGCTGCTGAAAATAGTCCCCAACAAATGCACTTCCTTCTGTTTGTTTAACCAAAACTACAGGGACCAGCTATTTTAGGAAACTACTGAACCTTTTAAAACATGAAACTCATGTTTGTAAAGAGTTACATCTTCAGGAACCAATGGTCTTGGAGCTGAGAGCCACAGACGGACTAACACATTGTTGGTTTTGGTCTTTTCATGGGATTTGTTAACAATGAGAAAAATATAGAAGGTTACACATTTTTTTGCCCACTGGTGATGCTTTTTAAATCACCAAATTAAGATTCAAATGGTATCAATAAAGTAAAAGTAAATCTCCTCCATTCTCACAGTTCAGCAATAAATCTCCTAAAGTGACTAGCAAAATTGATTTTGACTTTATTTCATTTCCGTTTTGAAGTAACTGAATGAAGGTCTATGAGAAATACTGGAGAAGAGGAATGTTGGACAAAGCGAGCCTCAGGAGATTGATTCCAAAGAGGTAATTATTACCACTCCCCGCTCTCGGTCCTCGCTGAAAGCTACCCCTTATGAAAACCAGTCACGTGGACAGCCTCTCCCTTGGTGGGACTGCCATCGTTCCTCATAGCCATAAAAAGGCAAGGCAGTGGAGACATCAAATTATCTGCTTTCACACACTTTGATTTCGTCAAGGCCCTGAGATGCATACTAAAGAAATGCAGGTGGATGAAGAATACGTAAAGGTGGAGGTGGTGTTGGTCCTGCTCTGAATGCTAAACAGATGTGGAAGCATAGAAGTGGAGAAGCAAGAAGAAATAAAGCTCTCAAGGGGTCCCCACCCATTTCACTTTAATTAGCCAAATCATCAACTACTTCAATGAGGCTCTCCAACCAGATATATATATATATATATATATATAGTCTCACTTCTCTCCTTATTAGCTGCAGTGTAGCCATCGAGGCAATTTGAAACACTCAACATGGGGAATCTAAAGAGTACCCAGGACTCTCATACTGCTGCTTAATATATAAATCATATAGGGAGATTATAAAATATTGTTTTTTGCATTTCTCTGTCGAGTAGAAATAATCGGACTCGTAGTCCACATTATAACCTAGAGAGCGCTGAAGTGCCATGTTTGGGCTGCATTTAGCCTTTGTTAAGCAACATATTCTGTGTTTGTTTTGAGTAGTGTCTGAATAAGAGGACAGTGACACTAGCAACTCTGTGAGGCTTTAGGTACAGTATTGTTTTGAGCTAAATGCTAACGTCAACATGTTCAGCAGGTATAATGTTATAACTATCTTAGTTTACCGTGTTATCATGCTAACATTTGCAAATTATCACTAAATCCAACCTATTTGAGGCTGATGGAAATGCTAGTTTTGCAAGAATTTTTCAATGAACCAAATTCCTGGACAAATTAAAATGTGGACCTAATGATGGTGCTGGATGAAAGGTCACCATTGGATGACCAATCTACTTACAATTCATCGTGAGGATCGTCCATCCAATAGAGATATATTTAGACCAAAGTGGTGGCATTGCTATGCCTGGAGCCACACACAACATTGTTAAAATTGCTAACCGCCAGTGAAGATCATTGTGTGAATTAGCTGCACTATATAAATATAAATATAAATGGGATTTGTGTTCTGTTTTGATGTCAATATTTCACGTTTGACTTTTATGAGAGAAAAAGCTTTGAGGTTGAGGACTCTTTTCAGGACAAACAGTATCTCAGGACTAGTCTGAAAGTGGTTTCTATCTTACAAAAGTATTTTTCCAAAAACATTGTGTCATCCTAAAATCAGGGTCATCTTAGGCCAATACTGCATTCTCCTGGTTACGCTTTGACCTCATTTCAGCACCATGAACTGTCCACTTTGTGAGCTGTTTAAACAGTCGAGGGTCAGTATTGGTGTGTGGCCTCTCTCCAGAGAAGGTTATTGATTATTAGATGGTAAATTAGGATAGTTTTCACTGGGAATTACATGTGCCTCTTACATATATTGTTACATCTGCAACAGAGTTTTGTAAAACACCTTGCATATATGACACAAAGAGGTAAAAATCCACAATTTAATTTGGAAGAGATATTGCATTTTTGGTTAATTAAATGTGATTAGAACAAAAATTAAGATCTAAGAAGATTTAAAATAAATATCTCCCATTTTAACTGAAGTTGAGTCACATGACGTTCTTTTCCAAGTTGAACTGAGTGACGTAATGATGTGTGCTGACTATGCACCTTGTATCCTAAAATAGAGTTTGAAATTAATTTAATTATTTAGGACAGACCTAAAATACTACTTGACTCACTATTGGTTCTGTTTTTTCCAGCCTGTTAGTTCGGAGCTGTTATTAATGTCAACGTGAGGAAGAGAAAGTTGTTGGTCAATCTGAGAGCTGCTTTAATGACTAATGCCACTTTAATTAATACATTGTTTCCCTATTTTACTAACAGGAAAGTCCAAACGGCCACAGTCAGAAGCTTCAACAGCAGCGGTGGTACGTTTACCCAAGTATTGAACCGAGTACGATTTGGAGGTACTTTTACTGTACTTGATTATTTCAATGTTAGGCTGCTTTGTACTTCTAATCCACTATCTTTCTCAATGGGAAATAATTCTACTCTTTACTTTAGTATTTGACAGCCGCAGACACTTTACAGATTAAGATTTTACAAACAAAACATATGATGAATTTATAAAATATGATGCTGTGCTAAAGATTACACTCACAGTAAATAAAGTAGTTCAAATGTGTTCCACCTACACCATCTGTAACATTCAAATGCTGCTATGTTTTAAAGCATCAGTAATAATATTCCAGTAATGACGTAATGTATATCCTAGTTAGGGAGACACTGTCAAAGTCTTGGTTTCTGTTTCCTGTTTTATTTTGACATGTTCCCTTCCCCTTGTGTCATGTCTGATATTACTTCCTGCCCTTGTGTTTTCTGCCTTTCTCCACAGGTGTGTCTCTTTCCCTTCATTAGTTTCTGTGTATATATCCCTGTCTGTCTCAGTGTTCTTTGTGGGATTGTCATTCATGTTACGTGTTTGTTACCTGCCCGTATCGGCCTGTTCGTGTCCTGCTCAGTCCCCTCGTCCCCTCGTCCCCCTGATTGGTTTGTTTTGTTACTTTGTATTTCTGTATGTTTATTAGCTTTTGTCAATAAAGCTCTCTTTTGGTTAAAATCATCATCTGCGTCCTGCAATTGGGTCCTCACCTTCACCGAACCGTGACAGACACAAAATTGGATTTTTGCCAATATCCAATATGGTGATATTTTCCAACTCTTTCTCGCTGAAGGTCAATACAGATATAATGCACTTTGTTTTCCACCTAATTGCAGAAAACTTTTGCAGAATTTTTTTCCTGTGATTAATTAATCGAAATTAACGCGTTAATTTGACAGCCCTAATAATTGCGTAACATATCGGCCTGTCATTTCGGACAAGATGTTAATTTCTGTTAAAGCTTTATATGGCGATACCGATGACTTACTGATATCACTGTGCGTCCATTCTTTAAGAACATTTATGCTTCTGTACTTTTACTTAAGTGAAATCCTGAATGTAGGACTTTTACTTGAGACGTAAAGGTACTTCTTCCACCACTGGTCAACAGTCTGATCTCTTGCAGGTTTAGTTCCACTTTTGAGATGTTTTGTGCTCCTATTGTTTAAAAAAAAACACAAACTGGCATCATAACCTCCGCGAAGGAGGATGTGGTTTTGGCTCGGATTGTCTGTCTGTTTCTCAGTTTTTTTGAGAAGTGCCCAATTCTCATGAAACTCGGTGGTAGCATGGGCAAATGGAGAACCCATTACATTTTGGAGAAGATCCAAATCACGTTGCGGATGCATGAATTATGTTTCACTTTCTTTAACATTACCAGATAGGGCATGTTTGCTGCATTTATGTGGTGTCAGAATAATTGGAAGAATCTGTTCCCGGCTGGGAAAATTCATGCTCCAGTCGGAACAACAACTCAGATATCAACATGTTGTGTAAATGCGCTGAGCAATAACATATAACATATCTTCCTTTTAGTGTCCATGCTGTTTCCAAATGACATCTTAAAGGTCATCAACACAACAAAGTCGGAAGAACAACTTCCCAATTCGGGATACGGGACATTCTGAGGAGCATGTGAATGCACCGTTGGCCTTGGTGGAGGTCTGCGCTCTCTCAGTGGAGACAGAAGGAAAATGTCTGATAAATATTTTGCTTAAACTTCTGACGAGCGCTACTGATGAAGGGAAATGAACATAGTGAAACAATCCTTTAAACTGAGGACTGAACAGTAAAGCTCACCATCTGCCACAGACACACACTATAATGCTTTCATGTGTGCTCATACTTCTGTGGGCATGACACAGTGAGGAGATGAATTAACTCTAAATTTAATTTACTTTCCAAACTGAAACATTAAATCATACTACATTTTTAGTCAAACTGCATAAATAAACACAAACTTGTTTCTATTGAAGTCGATGGAGCTCCTTAACATTACAATACATTTAACAGTTTAAATAAGTTAGTTTTAATGGGACTTAATTTGATCAGTCGGACCTCTACGTCTGTCTGCAGTCAGCAGTTTGAATTGAATCAGTGGAATGATGTAAACCACAACAAAGTAATGTCTGTATACTGTCATTAATAATAATAAACAATAAGCACTTTGGCATGAGGCAAAAGAAGCTTTTACAACAATAAAATAATGATTTGAAAGCACACAGATAACATAACTCTAATAAAGCTGCACAAATTAAAATGTTTAACTGATTTCAGCAGTTGTTTTTTTTGTTGAGAAAACCTAAATCCTGTTATAGAATGTCAAATAATATATCTGGTAACATTTTGCAGTTCCTTTTTATTATTGTCAATAAATATCCTGAAAAGACCAAAAGAAACGTATAGTGTGTTTATCAAAGTCTGATGTATCTTCTTCCTCTGTGTCTTAGAGCTTCATTGTCCATAAACTATTAAAAACAGATCAATGAGCCACACTGCTGCACTGTGTGACATGTTCCTTCATTACCATGAACACACACACTGTACTTTATTTTGACTCCCACACACACACCGTCCTGCTGCCACACATACTCACTAGAGCACCAAGTGTGGATTCATCCGCCACTGAAAATAGTCCCCAACAAATGCAACATTTACTCCTGTTTGTTTGAAGATAAACTATATGTGTGAGCTGTTAAAAAATGTTTTATATATATATAAAAAATGTTTATATATATAAATGTATATATATATATATATATATATATATATATATAGTAGGAACCAACAGGCTTGGAGTGGAGAGTATTATGTATTAAGAGGATATTGAACACATTGTGGTTTTGGTCAATCCCCCATCGACCAGCTAAAACTCATGCCGTCTATTTCAGTAGTCCTGCAATAAATCCTCTTTTCATGAAGGTTAAATTGTTAATTTCTTTAATGAAACTGTTGTCGTGTTTGTAATTTGTGGTTCTGTTCAAGTGTATCTAATTATACTGATAGGTGTTTTTAATATTTGCTGTATTACACTGCATTAGCTTTAGCTAGATGTACCTATTATACCGGCAACTGAGTGAATATTTGGTTATAGTTAAACAATGGGTTGAAATTATTTTGCAACCAGTAACAGGAAACGGTCTCTGAATGAATAACATGTTTTTGGGGGCTCGTTCAAATGGAAGTACCATGGTGACGAAAAACTGCAGCTTCTTTGTGGACTTAACATGACGTCAGTGGGATAATATTTCACTTGCTGCTGGTTAAGTAAAGCAAAATAGAACAAAATAAGCTACATTCTAAACAAGACATCGTCTGATATGAAACTAAATGATAATCCAGTCTGAATATCAGGCTCATATCCTGAAACAAGGAATGCAAGAAAATAAGAATTTCACCTCCATACCTTTTATTGGCAAAAACAGAAAGTTTGCTTTATAAAGATCAACCAAAGCTGTCTCCCTCTAAATAACAAGCAGCTGGATGAAAGCATAAGCTCTTGGGTGAAAGTAATAAATGTGGGAAGAAAGTGAACAAAGGGTGAGAGGACAGTGTGACTGAGAAGCAACAGAAAGCATCATACCATATGTACCTGTTTAATGGTTCAACTGTAGGTGGGAGGTCTGTAACCTTTGACCTGGAGCTGCTTTACTTCAGCTGTAGAGAGACAACAGAGGAGTTAATGTCGGGTTATGAAGAAACAGTCAGACAGTAAACCATGTATAACAGTAAAAATATTATAAAATCATAGGAGCAGATGGCTTAACAGCTCCTTCTCCACTAAAGTACATGGTTTGTTTTTAGCCGTCGCTAACAGCATGGAAACGTCAAAGCCAACACTCTACAATTATTGGATGGATTGCCAAAAGACTGGAAATACAGACTTTCATGTTCTCCAAAGGATAATCCTAATGACTTTGTTGATCCTCTTACACCAAGAGGTTCTTCCAAAACTTTAATTTCATCCAATAGTTTAGAGCTTATTACCAAAGTCAGCATCCTAACACGCTCAACTATGCTGGTGAACATGGTACTATTTTCATATATGTTAGCATGCTGATGTTAGCATTTAAATCAAAGCATTGCTGTGCCTGTACAGCCTCACAGAGCCCATAGTGTTAAATTAAAGGTACATATCCTTTTCAATCTCAATCAAATGAAACTGTATTCTGTATGATTTGATTATTATTATTATTACTCTTCTATGTTACATCGCTGAATATAATCTACGCTAAAACACATTTAACACACGGTTCTCACACGTAGTCACACATATCTTAAGCCGTGATTCAAAAGTTTTTCAAAGCTCTCCCTCGAGACAAAAGCAGCGATGAGTTTACACTGTGACCCTTGTAGTCTACTTAATGTCTAGCTGTTTCTATAGCAACCACCGCATGCGAGCTCTGAATCGATGATGGATGTTGTTGCTGCGATGGTACTGTACGCTACATAAACTACGTCAGGCCGTGGGAAATGCAGAAAAAGGAGAAATAAAATCACTTCAGTAATGAGAGCGATTCATCATGCTGCAATAAAGCACAGTGTGTTTGTGCTGCATGATTCATGTTTTTGTCAATATGTGATTCAAAACTGCAGAACTATTTGACACATTCATGCAGATTTGTGAGCAGTAAACACATGAATAGAGATGACCTACTGGTGGAGCTGCAAAGTTAACTGTGAGTCACATTCATACAACCACACAGACAATACTGTAGCAGAATTAAAAGTGCACAAACTAATCCTCCAGTTCTTAGCTGCTCTTTTGTTTGGATTTACTGCTGACAAAGCTTTTGTTTAATATTCAACATGACGACTGTCCCCTGTGGGCCACCATGTATTGATCTGTGAGAGCCGATGGGCAGGCCAGTGTTTCTGGCTCATTCTGGATCAAACAGAAACAACCAAACACGCAGCTTTAGGCTGCACAGATTGTCTCGGACTTTGTTATTATAATATGATTTAGACCAGCGATCCTAGCTTCTCTATAAATACAATCTAAAGTATTTCTCGGTAACATAAATATATATTTCTAAATGTGCAACAATCAGGTAGATTTCAACATTCACTTACTGTAAACCAATTCTTATGACGCTTTCCGTTAACCTGTTGACATTTCTGGCATTGTGTACATTTGATTTTTGCACCTTGTTGTATTTTAGGTTTATTAATTGCACTCTAGGTATTTGCTACTACTTTGTACTACATCATGAGCACAAACATTTCCCTCTGGATAAAAGTTTTATCTTGTTTTATTTTCAGATATTAAAAAAATCTATTTTTACATTATCTTTTACATTTTACTTTTTAACAAATTGTAAAACACAGAACACTAAAGTAACACTAATTCCCTCTCCTTCCTATATAAACCCGATTTGGGTCAGTGAAAAAGTGCAGTGACGCTGTAACTTATCTTATTTGATTGACAGTGGCCAAAAACATCAGTAAACAACCGACAAACTGCCGTCACTGCCGATTCAAATATTGCAAAATTCTGATTGGTGCACAGATATGCTTGACATCATCATTTTCCAACTGAACCCCGCCCACTTCAAACCAGTGAGAAGAGAAGAGCTCACGAGACAGAAATCTCTTTTGTAAAAAATATCCAAAACAGTTTGAACTGAAAACTTTAGTCTGAAAACGATGTTCACGTATTATATTTTACTATAATGCAAATAAAAAAAGAGAGAAAAAGTAGCAAAAGTGGAATTAGGGCTTAAAACTTGAGACTTTGACAGCAATGAGAACTAATTCAGGCTTTACTTTAATTCAGGACTCTAAAACAGAGTTTTATTACAACATATTGTTATTAATAGGCCAATAAAACAACAAAGCTTGCATTAAAGCCAAGCCAAGGCCAGGATATTGGTTTATTGCATCTATATTATAATGGTGTATATGCTGGTTGATGCGTACAGTATTAAGGAATTAGGGTGGACAAGTCTCAAAGATATATTTGAGGCCATTCCTCTGAATGGCCTCAAATATATCTTTGAGACTTGTGTTATGTCCTCTGTCCAGCAGTGAGCTCTGACTGTTATGTATATGAGCTGTATTTATAATTAAAGATTAATATTGACATACAGTTTTAAGATTTCTAAAATATATATCATATATATATCAAATATCAATATTGGTTTCAAAGATCCTGCCTTTATACATACAATATACTGAGGATTTTGTAGTTTGTCTGTCTTCAGTTTGAGTAAAACCAAAGACCACAGAGGATACTTACTTACTTTATATTTAATGTAAACCATTTACTTTTACTGCATGTTGTACCACTGCTTTAAGGTAAGGTGCTTGTATGTACATATATTCTTGGACAAAGGTGACCCAGGTCAAGTTAAGTCAATCAATCTTTTTATATTGAGTAATGTACGACACCCTCCATCCTTAGACCTTCAATTTGAAAGAGGAAAAGCTCCACAAAAACCCTCCCTGTGGATGTAATAACTTCAGTGAAATAAGACTATAATTGTGGTTGAATAATGAAACCTTTTATAAGCAGTACATTGTGCTGTAATCCTGCGTACAGTGGCAGGTTACTGCTGGCAGCTGTGCAGATGATGCAGGCCTTTCAAACAGAAGGCACATGACTCATGGATGTGTAGGACCAAATCTGTTGACAGCAGACGCTGCCCACACATCAAGGAGCCCTTTTCCCCGTTTCTTACGTGCTCCATTTCTGCAAAAAATTAAATCACATTCATGTGAAGATGAGGTGAGATGGTGACTAATGCTGCACCAGCTGAATGTTTTTAAGGGATCTGAATAACTGTTTGAATCTCTTAAATGAACAGTTTGAAATAAGACTCGAACTCCATTAAACGGACCTGAACTCAAAGGGATGAAAGCAAACTGCCTTTTTGTGTGCATGTGTGCATCAACAGATTCACCCAGTTGAGTAAATGACTGCTCCAGTGCACATGTCAGTAAGAGAAGGAGAGTGAACGTTTGTAGAAGGGATGGACTCCAAAAGTATATAAAATGATCTGCTATTAAAACTCCATCAACGCTGCGCCTGAAATCAGCGGGAGTGTGAAAATCTGACAGCCACCAACACAATAGGCCCAGAAAAGAGAGATTCAGCACAGCGCTGGTTTCAAACATAGAAACTTAGAAAACTTATTTTGATTTAAAACCTAAAGAATAGCTTTAGAAGAAGTGATGAAAAGAGAATAATTCCCTATTGCTGTCAACACTTCAGAACCTCAGTGCCATTTGAGAGTGCTGAGCTGTCAGCCAAAAAAAAAGCAAACTTTTAAAAGATGAAAGTCGAGAATGTCGAGCACACAGAGGCAGACGCGCAATCCTCCGGAGAGCCAATTACACTGGAACCCCGAGAGGTGGATGCAGAGGCGGAGAAGAGAGGCGTCCACTCTCCTCCGACAGCTGCGCCCTGCACATCGTCATCCTCAGACTGACTTCTATTAACTCCTGTTTATTAAGTGCAATCAATGCACCAGGTGTGACTAAAAGCTACCTTCCATGCAGATGTTCTAACTCTCACCACAACAGTGAACCACGTGTCTAAGCAGGACCACACATGCAGACTCCTGGAGCTGTAATTGCCTCGCAAAAGAAACTTCACCTTCATTACAGCCGAGACCATCTGGTTCAAGTTTGGGAGAATAAACTGAAAAAGACTTTCTGCTGGTTTCTCTCAGCGGACTTATTCAGACTCTGCGCTGAGATTTTGGCTCCCACGTGTTAAGAGTGTGTACGAGTGGCTCGGTGCCAAATGCTCTGGTGATTTAGCCACGGTGTTACAGCTGCACCACTTCTTTAGTATTTAATAGGCCACAGCGACTGAATTAAAAAAAGCATTCGGTCGTGGCAGAGTGCACTAAAAGCTACCACGCTGCAGTTTGAAGTACTGTTGGATATGATTATGGTTAGATTACAAATTCTTAGATTGAATCAGTCCCAAGTCTCTAAAGCCAGGAGTCCCTTCTGACTCACAGTTGGACATTAGTGAACATGTCAGGTCTGTTATTTCCAATCACAAAACATTCAACAACTTTTCTTTCGTTTCCTCACATCTTCACTATTATGTGTGTACTTAAGTCAAGAAGCTGCTAAATCACTATTAAGTCAATAGTTCTGCTGCATGGTTCCCAACTAACTGCACAAGCAGACAACACAAACCACAAGTCAAACTCTAAACTGAAAAAGAAAAGCCTCATCAAGTCTCTCTGCTTTGATTTGCATCAGAACCCCTTTGGTCAACACTGAAACATCTCAACAACTTTTGGATGGATTGCCATACAATTGTGTACAGACATTCATTTTCCCTGGAGGATGAATCCTACTGACTTCTCCTTTAGCGCCAGCAGGTTTACATGTGTGGTGTTGAGAGACATTTCTCTCTTAGATTCATTCGTTTCATTATCATGAAACATGGTTTTGCAAATTAGGTTTTTTACTTTTCTCTAATTAATAACTAGAAACATTTTTAACAATGCAATATATTTTATAAGATCGTTATATATATTTTCTGAAAAGTTACCAGTTAGTTTAACAATTTTTACACTTGCCAGGACCAGGCTAGCTGTTTCCTGCTTTCCCACTCTTTCTGCAAAGCTAACTGTGTCCTGTCTGCAGAATGGTGTCAGTCGTATCATCTTACGCTCGTAAAGTTAAAAATTAGGATGGTGAACATGGTAAAATATAGCGTGTTGCTAGTGTTGCTGCAGACTCTTGTTCTTCTGCATTGTGTTGCAGCGATATAGTAAACCAATCGCAGCTCCCCTTGAAACACTTTTTTTATTCCGTTGAAATGTATATTATTCTTTAAGTAACTACAAAAACAATAATCCCACAAAAACCTTAGAAATTTATTTGAACTGAAACCACAAATGTCAGCACGTAGGATCAGACCACAAAGTGATCCCATTATATAACATTTTAATCTCTTTTACCACTTTAAGCATCACAGAACTTTGATTAATGTTTGAACGCCACAGGTCCAGTACGACCAGCAGGTCTTCAGAGCAACAAAGTCTCTTGCTGTTATAAAGTTTAATCAAACGTTTGACTGAGGCGTTTTAATGATGCTCCTGCTTGTCTTTATTTAATTTGTTTATTCAAATGTAATATCTCTTCTCTGTATTTTCATATTTATTCATATCTTCCATTTCTAATTACTCTTTGTAACCCAGATTTGTGTGCGTTATCTAAATATCTATATCTTACACAGCTTCAGTTAAGAGTTGAATGTTTTGTATGGTTGACGAACACAGGAACTCCAAATGTGTTTTGAGACCACCAAGAAGGAGAAAAGCTGATAAAGCCCCTCGTGCTGCAACAGAGCAGAGTTCGGGGTCAGAGTCGCTCTGTGGAGGGCTGACCATCTGCCTTTTAATTCACTTAGACTGAATTTAATCTCGTTAAAACTAGAAACCTTTGAAAAGGCATTATGTGTCCGCAGTGTGTTTGAGGAGAATAGGTTGTGTTAAAGGCTCGTAATTTAATCAACAAATGGAGGAAACGACCTCTTCTATTTTTACCAGATTACCACACATTTCTCATTAGCAGACAGAAATCTTACACACAATTGTTAATTTTCTTTCTTACTTTTATCTAGTTTGGATCTTGTTAATTACTGGATCATTTCCCCTCTTCTGGGCTCTAAGAAGTCCTTCCAACGATACAAATCCGGGTAGTAAAAATCACTTTTCTTTTTTCCCAATTTAGTTTCTCCCAACTCATAATGTTCATTTTAAGGGCTCACGAGCAGAAAAACTGGTTTAGACATTCAAAAAGATCAAATCCTTCCGGACAAAACCAAGTAGGGCTGTAACTAGCTTCTTTAAATCTGTTGAGTTGACATCTTCCAACGACCGAAGTGTCCGAACCCTTAAAAATCTTACATTTATAATAAACAGGGAATCTGAAACCAGATTGCATTTTGAGTTTTTGGTGGAAAACTTAGTTTAAAAAATAATTCTTATAAGAATTGTTAAAGATTTTTCTTTGGATCTACTATCTGTTAATCTTTTTTTTGACTAATCAATTCATTGTTTCGGGTATAAAAATGAAAAACAAAGCTTATTTTAACTGCAGTTACAGTTGAAAACACACATTGTTGACTTAACGCTGACACAGAGAAAAACAGCAAATACACACATTTAAGAAGCTGGAACCAAAAAATGTTTGACATTTGTTCTTCATAATTGACCCGTTGATTATCAAAATGGTTGTTTACTGACTAGAGCAGAAACATTCAGAAAATAATCAATTGTTTATTTAATGTCAGAATTCTGATATATATCACTGAATATTGAATGAATTGAGAAATCAATTGGTGAGGAAAATAATCAAAAAATACAATTGTTTTTACACGTTTCAATTAATTGCTTTGAGAAACTTTGCTAAAGTAAAGAATAAACCAACAACGCCGACAGTCTGATATTAAGTATTTTCCTCAGACGTCTCAGGTTGACACTGCAGGTCTCTATATGACAGAGCTCGACCTCAGTCCAACAGCGTTCCTCCCACAGTTCACCCCAGAGACGCTCTGTAGGCAGGATGGGAAGTAAAGAAATAGCTAGTCCTCGAGGGTCGCTCCCCCTGAGCTTCGTCAGTTCTTTTGTCCGGCTGCAGTGGCCATACTGTGATCCATAAATAGACTAAGTGCCTCAGTGCTGCACATGAAGGGAAAGGGACAGATGGACCGGTGGTCCCCCCTCGCCACAACGCCTGTCGACATCCTCCAGAGAGACACAACCTGAACTCTCACGATGTGGAGGTGGTGAGACCGATAGCAACAGTCGAGTTGAGAAAAAGGATAAGTCAAAACTTGACTTGTGGCTGAACTGTATATAAGATTATTTTTGCCTTTATTTAGCTTGTAGAGAGAGACAGATAACTTTGTGAGAGTGAGGGGCGCGACATCCGACAAAGGTCCGGGAATCGAACTGTGGATGTTGTTGTTAAGCGGCATACGCCCCAACCATCAAAGCAGCAGGATGACCTTCCCCACATGACTGCTAAACATGAAAACTCACAGAGACGGGCATCATTTTCACCTATTGAAATCCTTTGAACCAACAGGAAATATATGGGGAATACAAGTACTGAAACCAAAAGCTGCTTAGTTTAATTTGATTTGTTTGATAATATGAACATAGTTTGATTAATCAGCAACACTTTTGATAGTCAATTAATGATTTATCAAGCATCAAGACTACAGCAGCAACACTAGCTGTATATGCTCACAATGAAAATGCTCACATGCTGACGTTAAGCAGACAATGTTTACCATTTTCACCATCTTAGTTGAGCTAAAATGAGCTAATTAGCAGTAAAAACAAAGTGCAGCTGAGGCTCGTATGGCTGAAAATGCTAATGCCTGCTCTCATATGTGCCGTTTCAGCTTTTTTTTTTTTTTCCTGTTTTACATCATTTTAAATCTAATATGGTTCAGTGTTGGAATGTGGGTTCATCCCATTGGAGTCTGGGAACTTACAATGCTTATGTTTTATTATTCTCTGACATTTTATAGACCAAAAGCTTCACTGACTATTTAAAAATAAACAACAGATTAAGCAATGATGAAAATAATTGTCAGTTGCAGCCCTAAAGCTTACACCAAACAACAAAATGTGCCCCAAACGCTCAGTGAAAATGGCAATAAGGTGGATTTAGGGTGGATTCTCCCTTTAACTTGTAAGCCATGTAGCAGGACTCTTTTTTTTTTTGCTGATATACGTAATCCTGTTCTGAACATTAGTTTTCATGCAGATGGTGCGCATTAATGTGCCAAACTCATTTATACAGGAAGAGAAAACTTCACACAGAAAATAAAATGAGTCTCTCGATAACAGTCTAGCAGCTGAAGCTCTCAGAAGAAAAACAAAACCATGGAAAGGGTCAGTGTGTGTGTTGCACAGACTCACAAGGTATGAAGGCACCAACAGCCACCAGCCAAATGCTCGTTTGGCTACTCGACTGACCACCATGCCAGTTAGTCAACTCTCATTTGGAGATTTTTATTTTGCTCTAAAAATAAAGCTGGCTAGTGAATTGTCAACAGAGGAGGTGGTTTTCTGCACAAATAAAGACGGGAAACATTTAAAGTTACACAAACTGCTCTATAATATACCAACCGGCTGTGTTTGTTTAGTGAGACAGATTGTACTTTCTTTACAGGACTTAATTAACAAGTTGTATTTGTTTATGTTTACTGATACTTCTGCATTCTCTATGTTTATACATTTCAGAATAATTTAGGTATGATATTTGAGGCTGGTACCCATACAGGGTATTTGAGACTGCAAATATTGGTCCCAATATATCTGCTGATATTCATTTTGTAACATAAACATGTAATATGAAACAACAAAAAATGTGTCTGCGACTAACTTGATAATCAATTCATCATTCAAGTCACTTTTTAAGCAAAATCATAAAAAACGTTCTCATTGAAGCTTTTCCAATGTAAAGATTTGCTGCTTTTCTTTGTCTGAAGTTACAGTAAACGGACAAAACAAAGAATTTGAAGAAGTCCCGTTGGGTTTTAGAAAATCTTGACAGGAACCTTTCACAATTTTCTGACCAAACAATAAATACGTGAATTGACAAAAATAATGAGCAGACTAATTGATCAATCATAAGTTGCAGCCCCACATAACTTAAACAATATAAACAATAGTGACAAAAATATGTACTGAGCTGAACATTTTAGAGGGTATAAATAACCTTCTCAGTGCTCTTATGTAATAGACCTCAAACATACAGTATGTTGAGCATTTCTATCATTCAATTTCTTGTAACTTATTGGCTGACATGTCGATACCTATATACAGTATATCTCAAAAGTGAGTACACCCTTTAGATTTTTGCAAATATTCTGTTATATCCTTTCAGGGGATAACATTATCCTACTGAAACTTTGATATAACTTAAAGTAGTCAGTGTGCTGCTTGAATAACAGTATAGATTTATTGTCCTTTGAAAATTACTCAGTACACAGCTGTTAATGTCTAAACAGCTGGCAACAAAAGTGAGTACACCCCATAGTGAACATGTCCTAATTGTGCCCAATGATGTTGTTTTCCCGCCCTGGTGTCATGTGACTCGTTAGTGTTACAAGGATTCAGGTGTAAATGATAAGCAGGGCTGTTAAATTTGGTGTTTTGGGCACAATTCTCTCTGAATGCTGGACAACATGGCACCTCATGGCAAGGAACTCTCTGAGCGGCTGAAAAAAAGGATTATTGCGCTTCACAAAGATGGCCTTGGCTATAAGAAGATTGCCAACACCATGAAAATGAGTTGCAGCACAGTGGCTAAGATCATACAGCGGTTTTCCAGGACAGGTTCCACTCGGAACAGGCCTCGCCAGGGTCGACCAAAGAAGTTGAGTCCACGTGCTCAGCGTCATATCCAGAGGTTGGTTTCCAAAAATAGACGTGCGAGTGCTTCCAGCATTGCTGCAGAGGTTGCAGAAGTGGGATGTCAGCCTGTCAGTGCCCAGACCATACGCCGCACACTGCATCAAATCGGTTTGTATGGCCGTCGCCCCAGACAGAAGCCCCTTCTGAAACCGATGCATAAGAAAGCCCGCAAACAGTTTGCTGAAGACAATGAATCCAAGAACATGAGTTACTGGAACCATGTCCTGTGGTCTGATGAGACCAAAATAAACCTGTTTGGGTCAGATGGTGTCCGGCGTGTGTGGCGGCACCCTGGTGAGGAGTACCAAGACAAATGTGTTTTGCCTACAGTCAAGCATGGTGGTGGCAGCATCATGGTCTGGGGCTGCATGAGTGCTGCCGGCACTGGGGAGCTGCATTTCATTGAGGGACACATGAATTCCAATATATACTGTGACATCCTGCAGCAGAGCATGATCCCCTCTCTTCGGAAACTGGGCCGTAGGGCAGTTTTCCAACATGATAATGACCCTAAACACACCTCCAAGATGACAACGGCCTTGCTGAAGAAGGTGATGGACTGGCCAAGTATGTCTCCAGACCTAAACCCAATTGAGCACATGTGGGGCATCCTCAAGAGGAAGGTGGAGGAGTGCAAGGTGTCCAACATCCGTGCGCTCCGTGATGTCGTCGTGGAGGAGTGGAAGAAGATTCCAGAAGCAACCTGTGCAGCTCTGGTGAATTCCATGCCCAGGAGGGTTAAAGCAGTGCTAGATAACAATGGTGGTCACACAAAATATTGACACTTTGGGCACAATTTAGACATGTTGACTATGGGGTGTACTCACTTTTGTTGCCAGCTGTTTAGACATTAACAGCTGTGTACTGAGTAATTTTCAAAGGACAATAAATCTATACTGTTATTCAAGCAGCACACTGACTACTTTAAGTTATATCAAAGTTTCAGTAGGATAATGTTATCCCCTGAAAGGATATAACAGAATATTTGCAAAAATCTAAAGGGTGTACTCACTTTTGAGATATACTGTATATATATATATATATATATATATATATATATATATATACATACATACACCTATATATATATATATATATACACACACACACACCTATATATATATATATATATATATAAAAAGTTGTTTCAAAATATTATTTAAAATATCAAATAACTCTCGAACATCCCTAAAATAGCATTTTTCTCTTGTCCCAGCTTCTTGGTGACCAACTTGCATGTCAAATAAAACATTTAAAATAGGGATTTTATTTACTTTCTTTGGTATTATTCTATTGATATATGTCTTTTGTATTGGTAAAATCAATTTGTTAAATCATAAACACAGAATTTTACACAGAAAGTGTGTCCCACAACATGCACGCAACCCTGTTACCGAAACCTTTTTAGCTTGGCAGAGGAAGTGAAAAAACTGTTAGTCACATGACACAGAGGAAATTACATCAGCAAGTCATGTGCTACTATTATGGGTAGACCAAAGGTGAGTCCTCTCTTTTATTTTTAATATATTTCCAATCTTTTCACTCTTGATGGAGTGTGGCACTCACACAAACGCAACCCTGTTACTCACATTATGAGACTAAAACAAATTAATTTAAAATCTTTCTTTAGTTAGATATCTAAGTGTGTCAATTCCTTGACAGTAGCATTACATTGTGCAGCTAGCATTAATTCCTGAGGTAAAAGCTAAAATTAGCATTGATTTGCAACCCTGTTACTTGCAATCCTGTTACTATAATTAGAGTAACAGGGTTGGCAGCAGCTACAGCAGGGAACCCCAAACCCCTTTTCCGGGCCACATCCGCCAGCTCCGACTGGGGGATCCCGAGGCGTTACCAGGCCAATGTGGAGATATAATCTCTCCCCCGAGTTCTGGGTCTTGCCTGGGGTCTCCTCCCAGCTGGACGTGCCTGGAACACCTCCCTAGGGGGGTCACTTCTGACGGCCATCCAATCCATGTACGCCCAAAGCGAGAGTGGTGTTCGGATACTCGGCAGTAAGTCGGACTCGTTCCCAGTGGATGTTGGCCTCCGCCAGGGCTGTGCTTTATCACCAATACTGTTTGTGATTTTCATGGACAGGATATCGAGACGTAGTCATGGAGGAGAGGGGTTGCAGTTCGGTGGGTTGAGGATCTCATCGCTGCTCTTTGCAGATGATGTGGTCCTGATGTCATGATCGGTCTGTGACCATGGCTCTCAGCAGGAAACCGGTGGATTGCCTACTCTGGGTAGGGAATGAGCCCTTAAGTGAAGGAGTTCAAGTACCTCAGGATCTTGTTCGCGAGTGAGGGGACGATGGAGCGAGAGATTGGCCGGATATTGCATTCGCTTTACCACACCATTGTGACGTAAAGAGAGCTGAGCCAGAAGGCAAACCTCTCGATCTAACAGGCGATTTTCGTTCCTACCCTCACCTATGGTCATGAAGGCTGGGTCATGACCGAAAGAACGAGATTGCGGGTACAAGCGGCCAAAATGGGTTTTCTCAGACGGGTGGCTGGCGTCTCCCTTAGAGATAGGGTGAGAAGCTCGGCCATCCGTGAGAGACTCGGAGTAGAGCCGCTGCTCCTTTGCGTTGAAAGGAGCCCGTTGAGGTGGTTCGGGCATCTAGTAAGGATGCCACCTGGGCGCCTCCCACCCCATATTCCCGCAGCACCTCCCAAAGTATCATCCGTGGGACCCGGTCATACGCCTTCTCCAGATCCACAAAAACACACGTAGACCGGTTGGGTGTACTCCCAGGCCCCCTCCTTGCGAGAGTTGGTCCGTTGGTCCGTTGTTCCACGGCCAGAACGGAATCCGAGGTTCGACTATCGGCCGAACCCTCCTTTCCAGCACCTTGGAGTAGACTTTATCAGGGAGGCTGAGAAGTGTGATACCCCTGTAGTTGGCACACACTCTCTGGTCCCCCTTTTTGAATAGAGGAACCACCACCCCGGTTTGCTACCCCATAGGACGATGATGCAATATGGCTTGAAGACAATTTTGAGCTGACATTTTTTAACATGATTAACAAGTAATACATAATTATACTGTGTTATTTTAAAGTAAAACATTTAGCAGTGGATATTTCTTTTTAGTTCTCCCCTCTCCTTTCCTCCGCTTTGCCTCTGACTGTAAGTGTGTGAGTGCATGTCTCGGGGGCGGAGCCCTGCCCTTCGAAGAGAAACTGCGCAAAGCAAGCAGTAGAGCAGGAGTGTCAAACTCAATCACAGAGAGGGTCAAAATTAAAAACTGGGACTACGTCAAGGGCCAAACACGCTACATATTTATTGAACAGGATAGACATATTGGAGAAAGTGCAAATAGATATGGAACATATTTAGTAACATATTAACCCTCAGTGACTAAAGGTGTGCATCAGTGACACGACTCCTGTGTGGGTTTTTGTTCATCTTCATCACAGAGAAAAGCTGCTCACACAGGTATGTGCTTCTAAACATGCAAAGCATCTGAGCGGCATGAAGGAGGGTTGAGGCATCGTTTCGGGATGAAGCTTGGAAACTGTGAAGCGCCCACAGAGTCATACTTTGCCTTGAGCGTGTCATTACACGGGAGGTCAATCAGCTCCATTTGGATGTTCACAGGTGCTGTTTCCACGTCAACTGCAAATGGATTGCTGAGCAGTTCAATTTTAATTTCTGAGCTGCAAAATCTGCAAATGCGCTCAGTTTATCAGCAGAATGTGCGGTCGGGAACACAGCAGTGGAGATGGTTTGTCAGTGTTTGGAAACACGTAATGACCAAAGTTTCCTTGCTGCATCCGAGTCTCCCACAGGCAGCTTGGCATCATACATGTCCGTGATCACACGGCCCTGAAGCTGGAGCTTGGTTATGTCGCGCAAAAAGGCCAGCTCACATCAACACTTTTCGTCCCAGAGATCTGTGGTGTCTTTCCCTTTGCTGACAAAAATTGACAGATTTCCTCACGCAGCTTGAAAAATCTATTCAGCACTTTCCCTCGACTCAGCCATCGCACCCCCATGTTCAGAAAAGACTTAAATTGGCTCTTATAAAGTTTCCTGTCTGTGTTACTGTGCTTATTACATGTTCCATCTCCAGAGCTTTACAACACAGCACTTCCTGGTGTATGATGCAGTGATACACCGTCAGCTCACCTGCACAGGTCTCCCGCATCCTGCCCACTAATCTGCTCTTTTCACCGCATCACAGACGCTCCATCTGTCGTCAGTCCCATCACTTTGTCCCGGGCAGTTTCATTTCTCACACATTTAGATACTTCCTCAAATATGTATTTTCCCGTGGTTGTGCCATGCATTGATTTAATTACCAAAACCGGCGGGCCAGTTATGATCGACATATGATATTTTCTCGCTGGCCGGATATAATTGCCTTGAGTTTGACACCCGTGCAGTAAACACTGAAACGTGCACATAAATGAGATAAATAACATAAGTGTTTAGTTTATTTAATAAAAGAGCACCTGTTCAATGAAACACTGATAGCGCTTTTAGTACTCGGAGATGTGTTATGCTTAAAAAATGCTTGCATAAAGTTGCATTAAATTGTATTAAATATATGGCTCTCAAGGAAATACATTGAAAAATATTTGGCTTTTATGGCTCTCCCAGCCAAAAAGGTTCCCGACCCCTGCCCTAGGCACTGTCCCAGACTTCCACGCAATGTTGACGAGGCGTGTCCACCAAGACAGCCCCTCCACACCCAAAGCCTTCAGAATTTCTGGACACATCTCATCAACTCCTGGGGCCTTTCCACTGTGGAGTTGTTTGACTACCTCAGAACCCTACATGTTTTATATTTGTCCAGTGTATATTTGATTATATCCAGTTTGTTGTTGTGTTGACATGTTTGTTATGTATCATTGATACTCTTCGTGTTAATCCTTCATTGGAAAATATATATAAAATATTTTCAAACAACATTTCTGTGGTCCTGAGTATTTATTTGTCACATTTATGTCATGATCTACAACCAAAAGTAATGTAGCCATTCAACCCTGTTACTTTACGCAACCCTGTTACTCTAATTTCAACCCTGTTACTATATCATTTTCTATTAAAATAACCTTAAATAATTTTATCAGCTCACAAAAGTCTAAAATAATGTCCTTTTAATAGTTTGATTAATTATATGCATAATGTATTTGAGCACACATCATTGAGCAAGATCGATTTAAAAAGCTACTTAAATTAATATTAAACCAGTTTTATCCAAAACTACATGAGTATTTAATATAAATGTAAATTTCTTTACTTAATATTAAAGAGTTTTATTGAAGAATATTTTTTAAATATCTTTTTCTGCTTAATGAGTATGTCACAGGGTTGCACACAACAAATACAACATCTAATAAAAAGTATACATTTGATGCCTTAGCTGGCCAAATCACTTTTTTTGATGGTTTATTATCTGTTTTTCCTAAATACATAACAAAAAAGAATTCAAAAGTGTTGATGTCTAAATTATCCTCCAATTCTGGAATGACCCAACTAACATTGGCTAAAATGATTAGTTTTACGTGGTTTTTCAGGAGTGAATAATGAATCCAGCGGTTAAATGCCCAATAACAAACCTACTGTACAGGGGTAACAATCGTGAATCTGTAGGCTGCTGTACGTTAAATATAAACCGCTGTAACTTACTGAATGATGAGAGCTTCTTTCTCCAAAGCGTCTCTTTTATCGGTTGTTGGAGTGAAGTAAATGTTCTCCCGACAAACTAATAAATCCAACAAACTCTTACAATCAACATTCACGCGTCCAGCAGTTGAAGGGGAGTCGGCGGACTTGTGTTCATTCCTCGATGTGAGCTGTGGGTAACGTTTACGTTCCCATTTAAACTACCATCAAGCTAGACAGTGAACTACCCACTTGCTTCCGGTCCGACTTTTCAGATTAAAGCTTTTTCCGGAACAGGTGTCACCAAAATCAGTGACTTTTAAGATCCAGGTTTAAAAAAAGTTACTCATGTTACAAGTAAAATTCCTGCATTTAAGATTTTACATAAGCAAAAGTACAAAGGTATTAACAGTAGGATGTACTTAAAATAGGCTAATTGTTGGTTGGATGGTCTCAGAGAGTTATATTATTATATACCAGTATATCAGATTATTAGACTATTATTAAAATGCTTTAACAAATAGCAGTATTTCAATGTAACAGCTGGTTGCAGGTGGAACACATTTTATTATAAAGCTTTATAAAATAGTACAAGTATCTCAAATGTATACTTAAGTACTGCTCTTAATACATATCTAGTGTACTTAGTTGCTTTCCACCACTGCCAACTTTAACCTTTAACTACAAAGTAACCTCTCAAAAATGTACACACAGTTTGCCCTTCTCATCTCCTGATCTTGAATTTGCTCTCCACTCAGAGAAGTATGCTAATCTGCAGCAGCTAAATGTGGGAAGCCATCACTCACACGCTGCATGAAAACAACTGAAGAATATAAAATGGCAAAGATAAAAAGGATGACACATCGAGTCCTCCCTTCTCTCCACTTGTGCGAGCTCTGTATTTCCACCGACGCTTGATTCACTCTAATTGACTGCTGCAGATGTGGTTGATGGGCCAGAGCATCCATGATGCCTCCGGGCAAGGTGACCTACTCCTGTTTGATCATTAGATGCTCTACACAGTTTATTTTATTTAGATGCATTTCACACGTTAGACCACAATCACAACACAATAACAAAACAATCATTACATAAATGTAAACAATACTAAACATAAAAATGCACAAATAACAACCATAATAATAATGATAATAGTGAACTTAATACAGCACTTTACAACAACAAAGTTTCAATGCTTTGTATGGTTGAACCAGGAACACAAATATTTCTGAACTGTGATGAAATAAAGTCGGACTATTACACTACAAATACAATACAAAATATAAGATTTATTGAAAATAGAATGGCATGCTCACATTAATATAAAGCTCGAGATATTAGACAGTGTTGTTGAAGAAACGTGTAGTCTCTCGTATAGTCCTGCTTTAAAATAATAGCAAGATGTTTCAGAAACATTTTTGTGTTTTTGTGGAGAGTTAGATGAGAAAATCGAAAGTATGTATCGACCTAACAGCCTTTTCAATAAACATCCTTACACTCAGCCAAATGATACGGCCACACGGTGTCAATTCTGTAGCTACGTGGACGACACACATACATATCGTTAGCGCCTGATGATCCTAATTGTTTAAATTGTTTGACTGAATTCCTTAAATATATTGTGTGAATGCGTAACAGCTATTGGAAATTAAATTAGGACAAAACTGAAATGATAGTCATTGTCTGTGGTTGTTAAAAAAATACTAAATTCTAAGTGGGTGTTATTATAGAGGCAGCTCTTGAGCTAATCATTATGACACTGCTGTCACTTTACCATTATATTGTTGCTGCATCCATTACTTCCTTTATATACTTTTACTCACTGTTTACATCTCTGTATATATATATATATATATATATATACATACATATGTATATATATATATATATGTGTGTATATATATGTATATATATATATACAAATATATATATAAACATATATACATATATATATATATATATATATATATATATATATATATATATATATATATAACTTACTACTTTCCTGTTTATATTCAAGTTGATTCAATTACTGTACAACTGTCTACCACACATATATTTTTATATTTGTTATATGTATCACTGCATTATTTTCTATCTTAGAGTTTCCTTTTTTTTTTTTACTTAATTGAGATCTGAGAATTGTATTGCTTACAACTGCTTCTCTGTTGTTGTTGTTGTTGTTGTTGTTGTTGTTGTTGTTGTTGTTGTTGTGCATATCAAAATACAGATCTTAAAATTTGACAATGAGTAAGTAGATGGAGTCTAAACATATCTCGCTCTTCGTGGTGCGCAGAGATTGATTCATGTGTCTGTGTTCTCTCTGCTCGACTATAGTAATGGTCTTTTAACTTACAAACTGCAGATTAATAAATATGCAGCTGCAGCAGAGTTTTAACAAAACCCAAATAAAAGAGAGCACATGACACCTTTATTTTAGCATCTTTAAATTGGCTTTGTGAGTCTTTTAGAATTGATTTGGAAGTTGTTTTAATAAGTTCTGAATGGATTACCGTCTCCATACAAAAATACTAAAGTTAAACATTTTAATATTGCTTTTAAGTAGTCTGTATCCTGGCTTTCATTGAATGTTACTGCAAGTTTATTTAGTTTTTTTAATACTCTACCCTGTTTTATTATTATTATTATTTTAATGATCTCTTTATCACCTTTTTTAATTTTTTTAATGTATTAAATATATATATTGTATATATAACATTTGAAGTAAAGCACTTTGATCTGCTTTGTTTGTATGACAGCTGCAGCACAAAGATTATTATTATTATTTCTTCCTATGCTTTGTGCAATAAACATGACTGGTTCTTTTAAAAGAAATACACCAGATTTCAACAACTCAGCTGGGTATTCTTGTGTGACAGGGTTTTTAGGCTACAACCCACACAGCTAACTGCACATAAGCATTGTCGTCCTCCTGCTGCTGAACACCTCTGTTCCCTCCACTGACAGAGGAACACCATCTGGCAGAATATGTGGAGACACCAGGGAGCTCGAGTCTGTTCAGGGACAGCGATGAAGACAAGTGAACTCATCACCTCCTCCATGTGTGGTCTATCTTTTTTAAATTTGAAGGCACCTTCTCTCCTCGTCTACAACTGATGAACAGTTTTGTTTTCTGCTCGACCTGCAGAGGTTTAAAGCCTGGGAGGGGGATTTTTTAAATAATGCAGCAGACTTCCCGCTCTCACAGTGGGTGAGAAAGCCAGTCACAGCGGGGAAACCACATCTCTAGGATTTATCTTCAGCTTATAACGAGTGTGCTTTCTCTAGAAGTACAAAGGCTGGCTGCAGCAGCTTCACTTACAGAATCTACAGAATCATTGTTTGCAAAATACTTAAACTGTCCCGGGAAAAAATTTTTTTTTTTTCATGTTTCAGATCTCCTGAGACTGTATATGTGTAGAAATGTGTGTCTGTGTGTCTTACTGCGTCAAGGTCATAAAAACCTTCTGGTTAATACAGAGAGACATATGGTGCAGACAAACAAAGCAGCAGTTTTTCTTTAGAAAACAGAAAATCAGACCGCACAGATGAGATAAAACATTTCAGCATTTCCTCAGAAGTCAAACAAAAAACCCACTCTGCATACAAATTGCTCTTTTCTCCCTCCACCCAAAACATCACCTGCCATCCAGCATGACAGCTTGTCTGTCTCAAATCAGCCGCCCACCACCAGTGAATTTGAGATTCTTGCTGTGTCTGGTTGTTCTCTGAAGAAAGAGTCTTGTTGGACGGAGGAGACGTGGAGCAGTGAGTTTTGACTTGAGTCTTGCTCTGTCACTGTCCATTACCTCAGCGTGTTCCCCTGTCATCAGTGATGGGCACAGCGATCTCCGCCGGAGGTGTCTGATGTATGAACCCTGACAGGCCTCCGGAGGAGCTGCAAGCATGAAGGACTTTGAGAAAAGAAAGGTTGCCTGCCGAGGCACAAGCAGGGGGTAGATTTGTGTCTCTGTTGTGATTGAAGAGTGCTGGAAACATTCAGTCTGATGTTGTGTTAATTTGCCGTGCTGAATATGACATTTCTGTTTGTTTCATGTATCAATGTGAGGAAGATTACAGTCTCCTCATCTCTCCACACACATCTCTTCAGTGGATGTCAAAGTCAAATGCTTTATGTATCGTGATTTACTCACTAAGTCTGTTTCTACTGCACTTTGTTGTACGTTGCTTTTATCGATATACAAACTTTTACACCTTTTTTGCAATATTTTGATTTATTTCCACTCATGTTTTTTAATGCACAAATTGAAAATCTGCATAAAACAGGTAAAGGGAAACACACTTACCCACATATAAAGTTGATATCCCGATTCTATTAGCAAACTGTTGCCTATTTATACAAACAGCCCTTATAGAGCAACATTATCTTTCAGCAGTCGTGTTTGTGTCCACCTGATGAATGTAAGTCCAATATTCACTCTTGCACCCGATCAAATGTTATCAACCCATTGAATGGCCGTTATCAATAACGTTAACCATTCTAATGGTTCAGACGGGACAAAATGGGCAAACTGCCCTTCCCCACACAATGTGAAAGTGAAACCTAACGGTCGTAGTTTCTAACACGTGTTTATCGATTAAGATAAAACAGCATGTTTCAGGTTTAGGCAAGAAAACTACTTGGGTTGAGTTAGTAAAAGATTGTGTTTTGGGAATAGTGGAAACAGATAACCTTTCAACTATTCTCCCCTGGCGCTTCAAAGAAGCAAAGACAACCACTTTCTGTTTTCCTCAGAGCTATACAACACAGGACACACTTGTCTCCAAACAGCAATGGGGACGGTGATAACATATTTCATGTCCGTTGATTTTCTTATGAACAAGCAGATGGATATACTTGTTGGCAACATGGCTATCACTAGCCACCTGGTTAAGTTAGTGTCCAAAGCAAGAAACCACCGTAAAACCTTTAGAAACCTGGACCTCAAGACTATGATAAAGGCAAGTTTTGTTACTTACTTATCTAGTTTAGTAGAAAGACATTTTTTATCTCTCTCCCTCTTCACCTTCTTTGCCTCCTCTGTCAACGGGGCTCTTTTGTCGGGTTGAATATCCGCAGTTAACGTCACTCCGGGTGTAGGGATAGCTACTGTAAGCTATTTTGTTGAGTTGCCTCTTAGTTCTCTGGTAAACAAGGATGCAATGTATATGTCTAGGGCATTTATTGTGAAAGTGAGATTGCGACCCGCAGGCAGACAGAATTGCATCGTGAAAGCAAGGTTTATAGGGAACCCATCTAAACACTAATGGTGTCATTATTCTACAGCCAATACATTGTGCAATCATCATTTACTTCATAATGATAATGCAAGTTATGTAACGTCACTTGAAATAGTCACTGTGTTGAGCTTTGGTTTCACCCGGGACACAAACAGCGGTGTTCTAGGTCCTGTGATTATTTGACCAGTCATACAACCTCCTACCTACTCGCTCTGTATACTACAACACCCCCTCATGACTACTTCGGCCACTAGAGGTCGTTGTGGTCTTATAATTGCATCAGTAATCAACCATGTGAATAGATGATAACGCCCTTCTGAACATAGTAGGAGGTGAAGCGGCCCCCTTCTAACCCATATATATATATGAGGCTGATAACCACTTATAACGCCCATCCAATGGCCTCTTGACATCCGAAGCTCTTTAGAATCTAACTGTGTCTGTCTGATGTGAGGAGCTGAGCTGGTAGTGTACAGCGGGTTTATCAGCGCCTGCTGCTGCTGGAAACAAAGACTGTTGAGAGTGAACCAGAGTGACGTTGCAGTCCTTACAACCAAAACAATTAGCTTAAAGTAGCTAGGTGTTGAGTGATAATTCTCTGTGAGTTTGTCAATACAAGCTTTCACTTTAAAGTAATTTAACCCATCATTCATATTAAAGATTAGTTCCACTTTAAGGACTATAACTTCAACAAACTTAATTTCATACATGTCTTCTGTATAACTATCTATTTCACTGAGTAGGACCCTTAACACACACTTTTTCTTGCTATTTTTATCTAAAGCCATTTTTAATACAGTAACAAAGAATAAATAAACAAATAAAACTTTTGATTTGTATGAAGCTTCTAATATGTCAGTGCTTCATGTGGTTTCTCTCTTTTGTGTTTCACGCCTACTCAGCGCCCACTCAAGTGATGCAACTGAAAAACACCACAATATCATCAGACACAAATATTCTACTTATTTAGGATATTTGGAGAAAAACACCATCAAAACTCTGCCATGGTACATGAGCTCAGAACTCTCATTCAGAATGAATCCTCTTGTTGTGATGCTGCAGGAGGAGGAGGAGGAGGAGGAGGAGGAGGAGGAGGAGGAGGAGGAGGAAGACTCCTGGATCTCAGCACATAAAGAATAACAAACACTGCCTGCTGCTGGGAAAGACACCTTGGAGACCCTGTGGGCATTTTACAGCTATGTCAATAACTCCAGGTAAGGTCCTCCATGCTACATTGCCCTTCTGGACATGGCAGGAGGAACCAGGAGCAGCAGAGTGTCGAGCTTGAAGCCCAAAGGACACAAAAAATGACTCATGCAGCATTTCAAGGGCCAATCCATCAAAACAAAACCTACATGTAGCAGCAGGAGCCGCAGATATGAAAGGATTTTTAAACAACCTTCTGGTTTTAGCCATCATTTATGTTGATCCTGACATATTACAAGGCTCTAACCTAAATATAATCATCTCTGGTTCAAAACCAAATGATTTATTTTGAGGTAAACAAGAACAGAATATTTACCCAAACTTCATTATTAAGGCAACATTTCTGATTTCACTTTGATTTAATGATGCTAGCTGTGATAATAAACATGCTGTGCATTCAAAACCATTATTATTAGTATTATCAGTGATATGTACATGCAAAAGCATTGATTGTGCAGTGAAATGTTCCCTGCTGTGTAGTTTATTCTACAGCAACGCATCATCTTCTATAAGATAAGATTTGTCTGCAGCTTCGTCTCTCCTGTGAGAACCACAAATCTGTAAAACGCTCTGAAAAACAGCCTGTTTTCAGCTTTGTGACGAAGCTTTTTACTGCTGATCCAACAGGATTTTTAAATAGTTTATTTAACTAAAGAAGTAGGAGAATTTTCTCAACACATCCTTCAGTTTATCACAAACATTAAAAATCAACAGCCGAGCTTTGAGTCACAGCTGCCAGTCAAAGGTGCGTGAACTCAATGAAGGAGACTTACTATAACTTCTCTAAGTTTGTATTGATTTTTATTCTAAATTGGAGCAAATGTAACATAAACCAATTGTCCCCGGGTATGAATAAACTATTTCTGATTCTGATTTAATTAACTGGAGAGTTTTCTGTTAGATTTCTGATCTCAGCCGAAAAGGACACGACGTGAATGAGAAGAAGCTTGAGCTCCTCTCTGAGCAACCAGCAGAGATTCATCAGGAAGCCATGGCAGAGTTTCAATGGAACAACGACCCCACACACACCCACATCCATACCACTAATGACTTCCTCTCTGTGCATTCAACGCCCCTCATTGGGAGGTGAAATTACATTATGCTTAACATGGCTGATGGTGATCTCACTGGTCTGGACCGTGTGTGTGTCTTGCCTGTTTCCTGTCAGCTGTTGTGTCTCACGTCTGTGTTGAACGATGTCTGGTGTGATTGTGTAACTTTATTTAGTCGTTTCCTGAGCAACATGTTGTCACATGTCCCAGGGAAGAAAGCACATCTGGAACAACCAATCAACATGCTGCTAACACCTTCACATTATCACACGTATAGTGGCTCTACTATTTCATCCATTATCTGATTCCAGCTCACATTCACACACCACATACACACTACTACATCAGTAATAAATATCCGCTGGCAGCTGGACATGAAACAGCAGCTGACATCACATCATCTATTTGCTCGGGCAGAGGTGGAAGAAGTATTCAAATGTCTTACTTAAGTAAAAGTACTAACACAACAGTGTTCAGTGATGGATGTAACATACTATATTTACTCCACGCTTAAAATCTTCAGTGAAGTCTAAGAGGTTAACAGCTTCATAAACAAGAAATAACAACAAAAAGCGAAACGACAAACACTGAAAAGATTACTAATGCTTTATAACCAATAAATGTAGAAGCAAAAAGGAATTTCTGACACAACTTCAAAGATGCATGGACAAGGGAACAAGTCTGAGGAGGTAAAGCTCCAGCAACACTTGAGTAGAATGCAGAACAACTTTATTGTAAGACCAATGCTTTAAGGCTTGTGGCCTTCATCAGGGTCTCTTATAACCATTAATTAACCTGTGCGACTATTTACTGAACTCGCTCTTTAAGCAGAATGGGACACAACCAGTGGCGCAGTTAGGCCTATTTTAGGTCGGCTACAGATATTTTTAAATATTGTTTCCAAATCACCCCAAAACTCCCTTTCATACTTTACAATGTAATCTACCGGGCACTAAGACCCTGGGGGAGGGGAGAGATGGCTCGGAGTAAATCAAGGGCGCTAGGACCCTGGGGAAAAGGGTTCCGCCATAGACTGTACGGGTGTAGCACAGCTTTGATATCGTGATAGATATGTCTGTTGCTTTGTAGTTATTGCCATCTCAGCTTCTTTTTTTAAATATTTTTTTATAATTATTTTCACAGTTGCTAGTACCATCAACAGTAAGGGCAAACATTCTTATATTTTCACCCCCCATGGGCTCATAGAGATTAGCAAGTATAATATTAGTAAGAAACAATTATAAATTCACATCCAAATGAAAGAAACTGGGATTCCCGGCTCATGCTCCTTTTTGAAGAATAACGTTTTCAAAATTAAAATATTTCACTTAATTGTCATTGGTTATGGTATTTTTTATACTTTGATTGATTGATATATTTTTCATATTAGTGTTGAGAGTTGTGCCCCCTCCCCTTACCAAGACCACAAAGTTATATTAGATCTAGCATCTTAATTGTGCTCTCAAAGTGGACCAGATGCAAACAATTTACTTTAAAATGTAAAAACAAAATTCGGCCGGGGGAGCATGCCCCCGGACCCCCCTAGAGGATGTGAAGTCCACCCTACCCCTAAAACATGTCAACATGACTAAGGCCAGGTAACATGACTAATATATTGATGACGCAATCAGCACAGAACACTATGGGTGTGTAGCGGCTTTGCTCAGTGCAAAACTCCCAGACTTACTTCTCCATCATCCGAGTTCCTTTAATGGTAACTGTACTACCATGCAGGTGCACACAGCTCCACCTCACCTTTGGGCTAAGCCCACCCAAACTTGAAAACCTAGCTACGCCCCTGGACACAACTAAACGTTCTTGAACTTGTCGCTTGGATAGGTAAAACAACACGTAACGACGAGTTACAACCGAACAAAATGGCTAATTTCATAGGGGACCGGAGGTTTTGATAATTAATCGACTAATCGGTTCTTGTGTCACTGACTCAGTCGGCCTGTTTGTTAAATGTATGTAGTTTGTCCTGTTGATGTCTCTGGTTTCTGCATACTTTCATCTGCTCACTTCTCAGTTTAAATACAGACTTAGATGTTTAAATGGACGTTCTAGTTATTAATTCTAAAACATCTGTTTCCCTGAGACGAGACTTTATGCTGCGTTCACGCCATACGAGTTACCGTAATTACCAGTTTCCAATTTGCAAGTATCGTTTATGTGAACATCCAAGTTGTAATTACGACAAGGACACATTAAATGTAAACAAATGTCATTAACATGTTAATCTCGCCATCCTACATGTCGTGAATTCAACATAAGGCAATTTTATTAATATTGTGGTCTTTAAGGGTTGCTACTCGTGATTATTTTCATTATTGATTTTAATCTGTAAATCTGTAACTATCCTTTCTCAGAATAGTGAAAATTGCACAACTTCTTCGAGGTGATATATTAAAAGAGCTTGTTTTGCCTGACAAACAGTCCAAAAGTAATAATATCTTCATTTTTGAGAAGCTGGAACCAAAGAATTTCCAGCACTTTTACTTGGAATATTAAATGAACTGCGTTGTCATATATATATTTATATATATTTTATATATATATATATATATATATATATATATATATTATATATATTTATATATTATATATATATATATTTCTATATATATATATTTAATATTTCTATATATATATTTATTTATTTTATATATATATATATATTTTTTTTATATTTATATATTTCCATCCATCCATCTCAAACACAGAGGCAATTCTTATAATTATTTGGCTCTTCAGATGTCACATCCTCATCAGCCAATTATATGGCAGCAATTTGAGCCAAGGACTAGCAGTTTAAGGGGGAAATCCTCATGTAAAGGAAGCACATTTTAAAGATTTTTACCACTGTAGTGAATAAAAAAAACAATGATGCTTTCTTACCACATCATTTCTTTGACCTCAACTTTCAATTGTAAAGTAGCAGAACCTGTAAACTAAGTAACTTGCAGGTTTTCTTTTTACTTCATCACTGTGCCTGGAGTGTAGTATGATTGACGAGGCTCTGTGAAAGGATTTATGAAAAATGTGACTGAAAACTCCAGCTGGGCAGTGACATTATAGTTTCTCACACACACATCTACAAACATTAAATCATTTTGTGCACTTTTATAATTTGTTCAAGCAAAATACTGCAAGAAATGTCAAGAGGCATCAATCATCTTATTCGAATGAAATGCTACAAAAAGGAGGAATTCAGTTCTTCAGAGTGCAGACAGATCTCTGGTTATTGTATCTGATTGTTTGTTGGAAGCTCTTGGACTTCTTCTCAGCCACCGTGCCTCTCTGCCAAAGAAGTTCAAGGCAAAACCTCTATTTGGAAAAAAGAGTATATCTGCTTTTCCAGCATGTGTTCACTGGAGACCTTGAGTGTCTCAACATTCTTGGAGAATTTCTTTTTGCAATAATTACTCTCAGATTTCCTGCGTCTGGTCTCCAGTGATCTGGATAATTTCATCCATTATAAAGTGCTGCTGTTTTCGGCTGCTTCTCGTAATGCTTCTGATTCAAGTGAAACATGGATCTGATTATAAACCTTTTAATGTTGTTACCTTTTCTTTTTGTTCAAAGGACTTAAACTTAAAGGAATAGTTCAACATGTTTCAATTTTCATCACATTCTTTCACCTGAATCAGGACACTAGTGTCTTTGAACTCACCAAGATCTCCAGCAGTTTCTTTTACTTTCCTCCAGACGTTCATTTTTCCTCCATTCCTTGTCTACATCATGACCTGCAGTCCTACAGCTACAGGAACAAGGGGAAAAAACAAAGCAAAAACCCAGAAATAGAAATTGGAACAAACCATAAACGGCATATAACACAATACAAACTGCAAGTCTTCCCTTCAGTTTAACCAGCTCAAGCATATTTGCTCTCTTCACATTGCTGAATCTGTATTTTGCATCATAAGATGTTTATTTTATGCTCACCACACCTGTTTTCTTTCAGTTAAATGAAGAGATGTCCAAGATCGTGACCAATGTGCTCGACAATTACCCCGGCAACAACTCGACCACGGAGCAGGCCTGGGACTTCATCCAGAGGAATGTGAGTTGGAAGAATTAATCTAGAGTCAGATTCATGATTCAAGATGCTCTCTTTAAATCTTATCTCTTTTCTTCAAAATGCAAACTGCTTTTGTATAATGACGGATAAATACAAATCTGAAGTACACACTGAAGTGTTCCTGTAAAATAAATTAAAAACATTCACTTCACTACTTATTAAAGTAATTTAGCGTCACACACACACTGTAGCAAAAATACTAAAAGCAAAAAGAGTCAATAAAATGTATTAGCAAAGTCAAGAACGAAAAGAGGAAGTCAAGTGCAAAACATACTGTTAAAAAATGTAATAAAACGGTCTGTATTTGAACAGAAAGGTCCCTCAGTTATCTTTTACTTCTGACCTGCAGTAAGCAAGTAACCTATGAAAAATGGCACTTATAGGATAAGTTCCCATTTTTTAAATCTAAATAAAACTATTCTAAACTTCTTAAAACACAGAATGTTCCATTTTATATCGTGTTTAAATAAAAAACACATTTATGTCTGTAGAAATATTTTAGCACTTATTAACACTTGAAGAATGTAGGTATGTATGTAAATAAGAAATTAACAGAGGGTTACGGTAAAAATCTTAATTTTTAAAGTAACTTAAATTTATAAATCCATTGGAGTAGAATTAGAAAGTTGCATTAAAAGAAAAGACTCAAGTTAAAATTCCTCAACTTTGTCCTCAAGGTATCAACACGTCCTCCAACCTAAATAATAAAATAGGATGTTGCCAATGATCATAAAGACATATGACGTTCTATGTAACGTTGTTAGACGGAAAGACTTGATTAGGAAAAGATTGTGGTTTGGGTTGAAATAACTATGTTTGTTACTTACATACCGTATTTTCCGCACTATAAGGCGCACTTAAAAGCCTTTAATTTTCTCAAAAAGCGACAGTGCGCCTTATAATCCGGAGCGCTTTATATATGGATTAATTCTGGTTGTGGTTACTGATCACGAAGCGATTTTGTGTGGTACACGGCGCTCTGTCAAAATGTTTTAGTACGACTTTGGTAAACTACAAAGCCACACCGCTTGCAGCATTACGGCTACCGTAGTCCGCGTCGCGGAGTAATACATACTGTGCTTCACCATAATATTACAGTGTGTGTGTATAAGGACCCCAAAATGGCACCTGTCAAGAGACACGCTTACGACGCGGACTTCAAACTCAAGGCTATCAGTCACGCAGTAGAACATGGGAATAGAGCAGCTGCGAGAGAATTCAACATTAATGAATCAATGGTACGGAAGTGGAGGAAGCAAGAAGATGACCTGCGCCAAGTAAAGAAGACCATTTCGCGGTATCAGACTGTTTTTTTTACGTGTTACAACTGAACAAGGTTGGGAGTTATTGTGAATACACTCATTAACGTTTGAACAATGTTGAGAGTTATTGTGAACACGTTTAATAAAGTTTGACTGACTGACTTATCTGACTGTTTTGTTTCGCTTAATGCGCCTTATAGTCCAGTGCGCTCTATAGTGCGGAAAATACGGTAATTACTTACGTAGCAACCCTGGCGTCACTCTTTATACTACGTCCCTGATTCCTCCTTTGCTCCCGTCATGATAGAGTGCTATTAGTCCTAAAACCCTGAATTGAGTTAGTATTTTAGCACTTCCTTTTCCCTCGTATCAAAGTCGATTTTTTTTTTGGGTTAAATGCCTTAAATAAGGTCTGTGGTTAACAGAGATTTTAAAGTTTTGTTCTACCATATCAATTCTGTCAGTAATTACCCCAGTCAAGAATTTTTGAAGCTTCTATGGGTCTTTAAAAACGGCGCTTGCTATCAAGTATCTAAATAAACTTTAGTTTCATTTTCTCCAATAATCCAAAATCCAATGGAAAAATCCCTTTGACTTGTCGAGGGAACCAGGGTGATGCCAACTTCTGGGTCGGACTACGTCATCCCTGTAGCTCTATTACCACGGCCACTAAAGGTCGCCACCTAACAACCAACATAATTATGGGACATAGCCTAACTAGCTACTTGCACGGACGACCAATACTGCGTTTCTTTTCCGGTGAGCACAATTTGTAAGTATAGTCCTTGAGTGTCTGTCTGTCTGTCTGTCTGTAGATGGAGTGTTGTGGCTGGACCAGCCGTCTGGACTGGAACGGTAACATGGTGATTGTCAACAGCTCCCAGCTGCTGTATCCCTGCTCCTGCCAGAACTTCTCGCTCACCACCGGAAACCTCTCCGACAGCGGATTCTGTGAGGCTCAGACGCCTGACTGGCCCGTATACGACGTGGTAAACAGTGCTTTTCTGTTATTGTGTTCACCTGTTTACTGTCACCTGGCTGAGTTCCTCATGCATTCATTCTCCTGTGCGGTTTTGTATTACTCTACTTTAGGGTTGTGCTGCCAGCGTGGAGAGCTGGCTTCTCACCAACATCGGGGTCGTCCTGGGTATCTGCCTCGGAGTGGGTCTGATTGAGGTACACCTTCATTCATAAACATGTAATTTCATTATTTCTGTGGTGTCAAAGTAAAGCAGAACAACCACAGGATTTTTTTCATAAATTAAAAAGCTTCACTATTGTTAAATCCATCTGCTGAAATGGCATTATATTTTCCCAAAGTCTACGGTTATCATTAGATTGACTTTTTAACTTCAGTTTTGCAATTCCATTAAAAAAGTATATATCATTTAATAATGCATCATTTAAAGATTTTTTTTTCCTTTGTATTTATGAATGTATTCTTTAAATTCAAATGTTTATCTATTATTATTTTTTTATTATTTATATTTACTATTAATTGAACTGTTAATTAGTTATTAGTTAATATAAAGAAACGCTGTAAAGATCCAGTGTTACAGACTCCTGAGCTCCACGGATGAGATATAACATGTTGTAAAGATGTAACATGTTGTAAAGATGTAACATGTTTTAAAGATATAACATGTTGTAAAGATATAACGTGTTTTAAAGATATAACATGTTTTAAAATATAACATGTTGTAAAGATATAACATGTTGTAAAGATGTAACATGTTGTAAAGATGTAACATGTTTTAAAGATATAACATGTTGTAAAGATATAACATGTTGTAAAGATATAACATGTTTTAAAATATAACATGTTGTAAAGATATAACGTGTTTTAAAGATATAACATGTTGTAAAGATATAACATGGTGTAAAGATATAACATGTTTTAAAATATAACATGTTGTAAAGATATAACGTGTTTTAAAGATATAACATGTTGTAAAGATATAACATGTTGTAAAGATATAACATGTTGTAAAGATATAACGTTTTTTAAAGATATAACATGTTGTAAAGATATAACGTGTTGTAAAGATATAACGTGTTTTAAAGATATAACATGTTGTAAAGATATAACATGTTTTAAAGATATAACATGGTGTAAAGATATAACATGTTGTAAAGATATAACATGTTGTAAAGATATAACGTGTTGTAAAGATATAACATGTTGTAAAGATATAACGTGTTGTAAAGATATAACGTGTTTTAAAGATATAACATGTTGTAAAGATATAACGTGTTTTAAAGATATAACATGGTGTAAAGATATAACATGTTGTAAAGATATAACATGTTGTAAAATATAACATGTTGTAAAGATATAACATGGTGTAAAGATATAACATGTTGTAAAGATATAACGTGTTTTAAAGATATAACATGTTGTAAAGATATAACGTGTTTTAAAGATATAACATGGTGTAAAGCTATAACATGGTGTAAAGATATAACATGGTGTAAAGATATAACATGTTGTAAAGATATAACATGTTTTAAAGATATAGCATGTTTTAAAGATATAGCATGTTGTAAAGATATAACATGTTGTAAAGATATAACATGTATTAATCGATCTATTGTTTTGTTCAACAGCTGGTGGGGATGATCTTGTCCATCTGCCTGTGCAGGAACGTTCACACAGAAGATTACACCAAAGTGCCAAAGTACTAAAGAAGCTCACTGGTTGAACTGAACAGAAAGAAAGGGAGGAAACAGTAAAATAATGCATTTTGTTTTCCATCCTTTATTTGGTTAAACATTTTGTCCAAATGTAAAAATAATTTGTGTTTGCTTTATATTTTGTTAGATTCTTCTTTTGAGGCACTTCCATCTTTTTATTTTTGTCAGTCCAGTCTTTCTTTGGAGCACTTTAGATCAGATAACTATGCTGAAAATGTTTTGATTAAATATATATAAGAGGAACCATTTGGAGAGTTTGTAAAGTAAGAAATGATGGATACTCGGATTACAGCGTCGCTGGTTTCTCTATAAATTATCGCCTCATGGTTTTAGTTTTCCCTCAAAAATCTGAAGAGAAATCGTGTTTTATTGTCTGTAACGACAGAAGCAAAGCTAACGTCTGCATGACAACTGATTTGGACAACTGGAAAAATCCACCTTGTGTGTGAGGCGTGTCGTTTCTTTATTTTTATACACCAGCGTTTTGAGTTATTGCGAAATGTTTTCAGTACTTTGTATATAATTTTAGTCATTATTTGTGTGAATTTGAATCCAAAAAAGTCTGCCAGTGTTTCCTTTAGCAGCTGATTTTTTCATGTTTTCTTAATTTTTGCTCTGGAAATAATAGAAATAATGAGGTACTAAAGAAGAACATTTATGATACTTGTCTTTTAAAAGTATCACTCCCAGTTTACAATTGTCTTTGACAAGCAAAAACAAGATTTTCTTTTTTTTAAGGTAGTTTTAAGTTCATATTTTACCCACTATAACGTTTGAGTCGTGAAATGTTTCTTTTAACCACTTTTTGAAATATGTAAACTTGAAATATTAGGAAAAGAGGCAAAATTTTTTCGAGCAGAAGAAATATTTTTGGGGAGATCCATCTTGGAAATTGTTCATACAGAAAAATCTTTTGAAATTCATTTATGTACAACTTTCAACTTTCATCCAAGATGTTGTGTTGTTTTTATAATGTACAAATACACCTTCCTGTTCTTTGTATGTACAGTCTGTATGAAAAACATCCCATTAACATTTATAATTAAGTTGTAAGACGGAAAGGGTACGTATGTTTGTAACTAGATGGACTTCTGGTAGCTGGATTAGTAAGAGTGTACTCACAACATTCATCCTTTCATTTTGCCAATAAACTGATTACAGTAGTTTTGTGTGTGTCCGTCCTTTACACACATACACACAAGTGTGTGTGTGTGTGTGTATATATATATATATATATATATATATATATATATATATATATATATATATATATATATATATATATATATATATATATATATATACTCTAGATTATATGTAATGTGTGTGTGTGTGTATATAGTCTATAATAGATATGGTGTGTTGTGTGTATAATATGTAATTATATATATATATATATATATATATACACACATATATACAATATATAACACACACATATATATATATATATATATACACACCGTATATATAATATATATATGTGTGTGTGGTGTGTGTAGATTATATAATATACACACATATATAGATATATATTATATATATATATAGATATATATATATGTGTGTATATATATATATATATATATATGTGTAATATTATATATATATGTGTGTGTATATATATATATGTTATATATAAATGTGTGTTTATATATATAATATATATTTGAATATCTCTATATATGGTGTGTATATATATATATATACATATAATGTGTAATGATATATCTATATTTTTGTAATGTATATCTCTATCTATATATCTATTAATCTTTTTAATTTATCTCTATATATCAATATATTTCTCTTATATCTCTATATTATAATTATCATATATATATTCCCATATCTATTTTTATTTCATATCTCTAACCATATATTAGTATTAATTATATATCTATATTCTATCTTCTCTCTCTACTTATCGTTCTTACTGTATCATACTATGATTTTTCTATCTACTCTTCTCTCTCTTATCTCTTTTCCTATCTATTCTTCTATTTCTCTCTCTTTCTTGTCTATCTCTCTCTCTATCTCCCTTCTCTTTCTTCTTCTCTCCTCTTTCCTCTCATTCTCTCCTCTCTCTCTCTCTCTCTATACTCTTATTAGTCTGTCGTCTATCTCTCTCTTCTACCCTCTCTCTGTCTCTCTCCTATCTACTGACTCCCTTCCTCTCATCTATCCTCTCTCTGTATCTGTCTCTCTCTCTCCTCTCTCTCTATCTATCTCTGTCTCTGTCTCTTCTATCCTCTTCCTCTAAATATCTGTCCTACGTCATACTATATCTCTGTCTCTTTCTTCTCTCTATACTCCCTATCTCCTCATTTCTTATGCTCTTTTCTCTCTCTCTCTCTCTCTATATGATCTTATTTCTCTATTTCTTCTCCTCTCTGTCATTTACTCTGTTTTTTGATATACTCTATCTCTTTTCTTCTTCTCTATCTGTTTCTTCTCTCTCTTTCTCTATATTCTATCTTCCTTCTCCTCTCTTTTATTTTTTTTTATCTTTCTTCTTTCTCTCTCTATCTCTTTTTCCCTTCTCTGTCTCTCTCTCTCTTTCTCTCTCTCTTCTCTCTCTCTCTCTCTCTCTATTGTATATATATTATCTATATATACTATATATTTCTCCATATATGCTATGTCTCCTATCTATATATCCATACTTTTTGTTTTTTTTTATATATTCTCTATTCCCTCTCTCTTCTCTTTTTATGTACTATATTCTCTTTATATCTATCTTTATGTATTGTATTTGTTGTATGTATGTATCTATGTATTGTCTCTCTATGTTATATATTCTGTTCTGTCTATAATCTCTATCTCTATTGTATGTATTTTTACGTGTATATATAGATACACATTTGTAATACGTTTTTAACTTGCTCTGATTTTTTTAATTTGCATTTTCATGAGAACGTCTTATGAAGACCATGTGATACGAGGAAAATAAAGTACACATGATTAAATGGAGAAAATATTCTGCAGTTTCTGCGCAAACCACCAGAGGGTAATGTCACTGCACACAAAAACTACATTGACAACTACAGAAACAGAAAGAAAGAAATGGAGAAAATGCACAATGTGGATAATTTAAATGTCAGGACAGATATGCTCAAAACTTTCTTTACAGTAGTTTTTATGCAGGTTAAAAACATGGAGACTTTATAGTACAAGGAGCTCAAATCTTCTGCATGAAAAACATGTTTATAATTGACTGATTTTCATGCATATTTTTTATTTATCCTCATCACAACCTCTCCTTACAGATTTCTTATAAAGTTTCTGTCTCATATTGTTTCAGTTCAACCATTTTTTAAAAGTTGTGTTGAGGAAAAAACAAAAAAAAAGATCTCAATTATTTCACAAAAAGGGAGAAAGTGTAGCTCTACTGTTTTATCTTCTATTTTGTCATTCCATGCAGGGTCACAACCCCCGAAGTACTGGTTTTTAAAATGTATCCTAGGATTAAGGGAAGCAGGAGTTTGTGGCTGTTCAGATGACTAACACACACACACACACACACACACACCCTGTGCAACAGTTCATTGGACTAATCTGAATCTGCAAAATAACGACACAGACCACTCGGACCACATGGTTAAAGTACAGTGGACAGTTTAGCTTTGTGTGCGCACATAAATGACACGTATTGATGCTCTGTGGAACAATTTCTAAGCGGGACCAGTGGCCCGTCACTGATGATCACAGCAGCTTTGGAGGGTGAATCAATGAGCAGCCTGGTGTTGCTGTACCTCGATTGTACAAAGACGACGCTGAGTCGCAACCAGACGTAATTTCCGCTTTTACCCGTCTGATATCATCCCGTATTATGGGATAGATCGGGTTTGTCACAACTCAGACAATCAGACGGGTTGTAAACAAGAGCTCCATGTGTAGCAGGGAGACCTCGGGGAACACTTGTGTGACTGGAGCCATTCATCACCAGTGGTGACACGTAACTAAGTACATTTACTTTGGTGCAATTTTAAGGTACTTGTAATTTCTACTTCTACTCCACTACATTTATCTGTCCGCCTCATTTACTTTACAGTTTTCGATTAATAATACAAAATATAAGATGCAACTTTATTTATCCCAAGGGAATTTGGTGTGCAGCAGTTGCTGTACAAAGTAAGAAAGAGAAATATTAAATAAAATATTATCAATTTGCAAGTCACAATACCAGAAATAAGTACGTTGCAAATCCAAAATATATACAACAATACGTTGTAATTCATCAATATGGAGACAATTTTAGATACTTTGTATACTACTGGGTAGAGTAGTAGTACTGCATCATATCATGTAAGGATAATGTACGTTTTTATATGTAAGAAGTACCTCATAGCGTCAAATAAATGTAGTGAGGTTATGTATAATATTTGCCTCTGAGCTGTTGTGCAGAAGAAGAATGAAGTTCCATACAATGGAAATACTCCAGTACAGTACAAGTGATGTCAAAATTGTAAAAATAAAATAAAAAGTACACTTGAGTAAATGTAATCTGTCATTTTGTGAAAAAATACTATTACTAAGTATTTCATATTGAGTGGGCTTTATCTGTTAAATTAAATCTTTTAAGGCCAATTAAATGTTAAATGTGCTCATTTTAACAAGAAATTGGATTTTGAAAGTGACCTTTGCTTCATTTTGGTGAAGATTAACAGAAACTTGCGTCCACATGAGTGTGTTAGTGTGCTGTGTCCTGTGTTTGTGCGTGTTTACGTACATGTGGAGCTTCACAGGCCCCCTCTGTATCGTCATATAACAGCCAGTATTTCACCTTTAATCTGGGGTCAACAGCTGCACAGGTGGTCTCTGCCGTGTGACCCTAAAGACGTGTACATGTGTGTAAGAGCACATAAACACACACCCATACACTCACTCACAGGTTTTCATTTCCTGCCCCCCCCTCCTCTCCGTAGCCTAATTTTCCATCATAAACTCTCATTGCTCGTTGTCTTGGTTTGGTGCTGCGTGCCCTGGTTCACTGATCCCCTGGGGCTATCCCATGATTCCTTGAGGCCATGAGGACTCAGCGAGGGGGGGGTCTGTAAAACGGTTCATTGGTAGACTTCAACACGCTACTTGTTCACAACCAAGCTGTACCAGATCCTGTGATTCTGTATTGCTGTTTTGAAACGAGGGAAACCGGTTCTTGTTGAGTCATGCTCCATCAATGAATCCGAATGAGGGTTTTGGATTGTAGCTGAGCTCTTATTTTAGCTTCCTGTGTTACTTTGGGCCCTGATCACTTGCCATAAGTGGAGCGCTGCAGCTGCACATTTGCTTCTGATTTCAATCGTTTTTGATGATCACAAATGTTTTCTGTATCGAGGAGCTCGTCTGGTTTGTTTCTGCAAGTTTGTAGAGTTCAGAGACTTATATAATTCTCTCAACAACCTGTTATATCAATTCAAAAATCTGTGTTTGTTAAACATGGTACAGCCACGGATCTTCTTTTCAGCTGATTGTAGATGATATATGTAATTAATGTTTCTGATTTTCGGGTTGTCATAGTCTTCTGTATGATGGAAAAATGCATTTTATGGACAAGATCAGGGGTGGCCAACCAGCGGCTCTCGAGCCGCATGCAGCTCTTCAGTTCATATCAAATTTTATTTGTGTGTAGGCTACGTGTGTGTATGTGTGCTTGTCAGTATGAGAGCATGACAGCGCGTCTAATTTTGATGTGGCCCAAGAGCCAATCACAAAAATGCTTGCGATGCAGTGAACCAATCACCTTCGAGGGGGGAAAAACCTATCGTAGAGTAAACACTATCTGACCATCTGAGTTCGATCCTAAAATTGCAGGGAAAAAATGCACAGCTAAGCGAAAATATGAAGACAAACATAGGACGTTTTTAGTAGAGTGGGAGAGTTCATATTCATATAGAAATGCTGCCTGACCTAGTGCAAAGTGCGTTTGTTAACAAACTGAAACAGTTTAAGACACTTCTTCAAAAGGGAGAATTAGCGCATTTTCCCTCCCTGCTAAAGGCAAGCGGCCAAGCCACCGGTGCCTCCCTGAGAAAGCAAACAGCCTGATATGCAACATTGGTTGAAACCCTGCACGAAAGCTTTGCGACCCGGTTCCATGATCTACAGCTGAAAAGGTCACAGATTACGTTCCTCGTCGACCCTTTTAATGCAGAGACGGACTGTTTGAAAGCCCCGCTAGTCGCGGACGAGGCGGTGGCCCAGTTGGAGATGATTGAACTTTCTGAGGAAGGCCGACTGAAACCTGTTCTGAGGGAAGGGACCCTTGAGTTCTGGAAAACTGTGCCAATGGAGAAAATATCCCAATGTCAAACGGGCTTCACTCAAGCTACTATCAATGTTTGGGTCAACACACGTCTGTGAGTCGGTGTTATCTCCCCTGAAACACGTGCAATCAAAGTATCCATCTGTTCTGACTGACACACATGTGAAATAAATGCTTCGAGTGACCACAACGGAATACAAGACAGATTTGAGGAGGATTGTTCAAGGCAAGGAATGTTAGAAGTCCCACTAATTTAAAGAAGCAACATGCATAGGAAGATAAAACACACTGAGAGCTTGTGTGTGTGAGTGCACACAATGTTCATTGTTGATAATAACTGGCCTCTGAATACTGGTAGGAGAGGTTTAATTCAATTTCTGTCAATATTATGGTGTGTGACCTTTACAATAAATCTGTCTGAGCAGAGCTGTGTGTGTGTGTCTGTGTGAGGGAGTGTGTGTCTTTGGGAGGGAGGGTCTTTGAGTGTGTGTGTGTGTTAGATCTGATAACAAAAGAGAGAAGGGGGGGGGGGGTGTATGATGTGACTGTGTGTATGATGTGGCTCTTTATAGTAACATAGTAACATTTTTGGCTCTTAACCTCTGACTGGTTGGCCACCCCTGGACAAGATGAAGACATTATTTTAAACTTCAGAAGTAGTTTGCAGTCAAACTTTATATATATTTATAGTACTTTTCGGAGTTTAATTCTGAACTGAGCTCTAAACAGACGTCTGGACTGCTGTAGATGAGATGAACGGCAGGATTCTTGATGTGACACACAGAAGCCTTTGTTTGCCAATATAAGTGCACACTCTTCAGAAAACACTTTTCTTTTTGTTCACACTCAGATCAACTATGAGGTTTTTCCAAGTCAGTATTAGGGCTATACTCACGATTATTTTCATTATAGATTAATCTGCCAAGTGCTTTCTTGATATAAGAGTTTCATTGTATCAGAAAATACTGAATAAATGTGTCCAAACAAGAGTCCAGATATTAAGTTTACTATTGTGTAGAGCAACATAAAACCCTTACATTTGAGAAGCTGCAAACAAGGAAGATTTTCTATTTTAGCTAAAAAAATGACTAAAAAGAATTTTAGATGATTGAAATAGTAAAATAGATTAATTTCTTGTTAACTGCTCGTATCGCGGCCCTGCATAGAGATCTCCCGGAGCTCAGAGCAGCTCATTAAATTCTTTTTAGCGAGCTGCAACCTAGAAAATAAACATTATCACCCTTCGTGTCGGTGTGCCGACCAAACCGTAGGATGATCCCTCACTGACGTCCCACCCACGAACACTGTCAGTCCTGTATATTGGACTGCATCCATGCATGAAGAAGAGCTGATTGAAACCTGGACCTCTGCTGTGGACCAATGTTTTATGCCACCCCTGTGACCAAGGTGGACTGTTTTCAACACAGACTCACAGAATCCAGGACAAACGTCTTTAACATATAACTAAATAACGTGGTTTCTCTGGTTACAGATAACTACACAACTGTAAAGGTGGCCTGCTACATCCTGATTGGAGTCGGAGCTTTCTCGATGCTCATGGGCTTCCTCGGCTGCTTGGGGGCCATTTATGAGATCCGCTGTCTGCTCGGCCTGGTCATTGATTCACCCTCCAAAGCTGCTGTGATCATCAGTGACGGGCCACTGGTCCCGCTTAGAAATTGTTCCACAGAGCATCAATACGTGTCATTTATGTGCGCACACAAAGCTAAACTGTCCACTGTACTTTAACCATGTGGTCCGAGTGGTCTGTGTCGTATGACTGCATTCTGGTCCTCGATGAAATCCCTGGACTCACGCTATCTGTCCTCCCTCCTCTCTGCTCGGACAGACCGGTGATGTAGTGTGTGTGTGTGTGTGTGTGTGTGTGTGTGTGTGTGTGTGTGTGTGTGTGTGTGTGTGTGTGTGTGTGTAGTGATGAGTAAGGCGGTGAGCGCACTGGGCTGATGTGATGCATGCTGATGCTGGACGGAGCAGAAAGAGTCCAGTGTCTGAGGGGAGGACACCTGCAGAGAGGCCACGGACGAGGGCTAAATGTCCTCAGTGGCGCTGGATTGTTCTGAGAGAGTACACACACACGCACTCACACAGTCTTTCTATTACACCAACTCAATGTCTGTCTCTATATTTCTGCATCAACACTTCTTCAGTCGTCTCTAAGCCTTTCTGTGTCGCCCACACTGGTCGTGTCTTTCTTCTTCTTCTCTCGCTGATAAACTCGTACTGTTACCATTTCAGACAGACTTAAAGGAATAGTTCAGCATTTTAAGAAAATTGGCGTTAAGTACAGAGCTGAAGTCAGTGTACATTAGCCTGACAGCTAGTTTGCTCTGGCTTTAGAACAAACTTACACCAACAGTGTGGTGAAGTTTAACAAGGTACATTTACTCAAGTTCTGTACAATTGTGACATACTTGTAATTTACTTGAGTATTTCCATTGTATGCAACTTTATACTTCTACTCCACTGCATTTCAGAGGGAAATATTGTACTTTTTACTCAACTATATTCACAGATGTGTGACTTTAAGGAATTTCTTTTTTTAAACACAGTCCAGAGAACCAGACATCTGCTGGACACTTGTTTAAGTCATGAGCCTCAACACACCAGGATACACACATAGACCTCAACTTTCATGGTGAAACTAACACATGTTGGCCTCTGGCCTTCATCAGGGTCGCTGTGACTGATAAACAACATGAAGGAATGTCTGTTATCAGAGTCGGGATGCAGCTCAACACAAATCCACCAGTTAAAACAGATGGAATAATTACATTGAAAACAGCAGTAGCCTATAGACGAATGCAGAGGCTGATTTTGTTGCCATTACTGCAGCTGCAGAGTGGAGCTGAACACATTTACAGTGGGAGCAGAGATGTTTGGTTTAGTCTCCAACAGATGAAGGTTATACAATGAATGTGCAAAGCTATTCAGACTCTTAGCTTGAGTCTGGAATTGGTTACGACACATAAACGTCCCGCTTCTGTCCGACATGTGAAAGTGCTGTGTGGAGGACAGTGTTGCCAGATGGGAAATGTTAAACTAAAAAGCTTAAAATGATTGTATTTTGAGGAAAATGATCGTATAAGAGTCATAACCACGAGAATAAATAGGCATTAATGTGTAATTTTACAAAACATGTATTTAAACTACTTTTTGACACGCCTACAAATCTACCCACATTGTTTTCGTTTGGTGCTTTGTTATTTTTAAAGCAAGCTGAAATGTGGAAAGTGGGTATGTTTCCATAAGTCCGTCACTCTGACAATGTTTGCAATTGCCTCCTATTAGAATATTAAATTAAAATTTGGCACGACTGAAAGCCTGTTTATATATGGCAGACATTTCTTTTTCTTCTGGTGCCTCTTTTACATGGAATGATTTTTTAAACTGTGATCTCCATATGTTGCAACAATGGCCAAAGGCATCACTGTCACAGCCTGCCACAGGTTTTAACCACAGGAATCACTTGCTAGCTTCTTATACATTTATTAGAAAAAATGTATCACCTAATAAAAATACAGAAATATTTGAAATACCAGGAAACACAAAGCCAGCAAGAGATATGCAGAGTGGTGCACTGTGATCAAAACTAAACCATAACAAAGACTTAAGAATAAGACTCACTGTAGATAAATTAAACTGGTTTCATGGAGCAGACCTTTTGCGACTATTACTTTCGGTTTTCCGCCCCAAATCTCAGCCGCTGTTAGAAATGTACTAAAGCACATTGAAAAGTTTAAGTTTTGTAGATTAGAACTGTATTTTAAAGCTTTTTGATGACGGTTTCAAAAAGTAACCGCTTCTTCAGGATCTGTAGGACACATTTCTTGGCAACAGCACATTAAAAAGGGAACTCCTTTGCATGCATCACAGTACGCAGGTTTACTAGTGGAGTGCAGTCTGGCAGCTTGTGGAGCTGTCATATATCAACAGTTCAGACAAACAAGTAATACAATCTTTGAGGTGTTAATGTCTGCGGCCGGTTTCCTCCTCTTTCTCTCTTCGTCTCACATTCACACAAATACATTTAAGGACAGACACTGTGAGCCTGCAGTCAGAACGTGGCCTGTTTTCAGCCTGTTAATCATTGCTCCATGTGTATTATATAGTTTGTACTTTAGTTGTTATCGCACTAAAATCCAGCCATGAATTTTTTCCTATCTTAAATCGAAACAACAGACACAAAAAAACTGACTTCACTGGAGGGATGAAAAGAAAAGAATCAGGACATCAAGTGAACATGGAAACTATCAACCATCAGGAGAATGAAAGAAGGAACTCACTGAGGATGACGATGAAGCTCTGATTGTCCAGCAGGAGCCACAGTCCAAAGCCCATGATGACCACCCCGCACAACTGGAGGACGGACACACACACACACACACAGACACACAGACACGCACAGGTCAGCCATTAACAATGCTTCAGACATGTTGTGAATGAGCACATTTCAACAGTAACACATGAAGTTCAGGGGGATGCTTCAGTACATTCAGCTCACAGTTTGGCTTAATGCTGTAGTGATTCACATGTACTGGTGTATCCCAGTTTGTGCTCATTTCAAATAATCCTTTTAGACTTTTACAGGACGCTCCTGAGGAACCATGGTCATTTCATCCAACATCTCCCTGTGGCTTTTCTTCCTGTACTATTCTTTGCTGCTGTACTTTTTTTACACAATAAAAGCCTACTTCCTGCTGGTCCGTCGTTGAGAGGCTTTTGATGTGAAGCAGCAGCATCAGGAAATGTTCAATTTGCATCAGCAGTGCGTTCACACTGTTCAGATACAACAGCAATCACTAAAAAGCTGAAACCTGAAAGTGTTCTCTCTGGTTGACCACGGTCAAAGTTGCTTACAGATGATCTGAAGACAAAATTCAAAGCAGCTTTTAAGTCTTTTAGTGAAGCTCTCAAGTCCAAGTGTTTTAAGAGTCTGAATGCTGACCAATAAAATGACATGGCATCTGCATTAGTTTTGTTTTTACACAGCTAAAGGCAAAGTCCTCTCAGTGCAGTGGCCTGATAACTAAATATTCAAGGTGTGCAATGCCTCATTAAAGTTTTATAGTTTCAGTTTTTTATTGTTTTAAAGAACATACTGGAGATCATGACCTCAGTGGTAGCTACATGCCTGTTTAGTACTTTCATGTGTGGTACTGGCAGGACATACTGTATGGGAGTTTTGTTTAAATACAAATTCTGGGGGGAAACACTTCTACGTGTATACGTCTATGGGGAAAACCAAACCAAGATGTAACCTAATGACGACACATTTAATTTAGAACTAGAGGTACTTAGCAGGAAAGCACAGTGGACACACACACACACACACACACACACACACACACACACACACACACACACACACACACACACACACACAGTTTATCTGTTGCTAAGAAGCTCTTAACCTCAGCTCATAGATTTCATTTCCACAGAAAACGAGAAAGTGAGTATCACCGTGGTAACTGTGGACACTGTAATCAAGACTCAGACAGAGAGCATGAATGAATGAATGGCTGAAATAGAAATGGAGTTAAATCCAGACAACTTCTAAGGTTATTTCTGAGGCTCAGGAGGTAGAGTGGTCGTCCACCAATCGGAGTCGATGGTTCGATCCCCGGCTCCTTGCGGTCAACATGTCGAAATGTCCATGGGCAAGATATTGAACCCCAAACTGCTCCCGACAGCACGGGTGTGTAAGTGTGTGTGAAAGTTTATCACATAAGCATGTGTACCATAGCCTGTGTGTGACTGGGTGAATGCTGACGTGTTGTAAAAGAGCTTCGAGTGGTGGTAAATGACCAGAAAAGCGCTTTATAAAAGCAGTACATTTAGCGTCCTTTTGTCTCTTTTTAGTTACGAGCCTGCAGATAACCCTGATGGTGTTAAAGCTAAAGAAACATTAAACAAAAAACAATACAAGATGATTTTGGAAGTGAAGCACATGTTGAGCAACATTACAGCCTGTTGTAGTAATCATAGTGTAATTTATTAATCATTTATAGTCATTTGTTTTAATACAAATGTCAGTATGATTCTTAATAAAATAAACCAAACATGACATGCATGCATTTCTCCTTTAATTGCAAATTATTATTGATCATTAGTGGAGATAAAATACTCACAAAGAAGATGAGGTTGAAGAGAAACAGGAAATACTTGGTCGCTGTCAGGCAGCCTTTCCCCATGATGCTGGATCTGTAAACACACAATATGAGTTACACATGTACATATACTGTATGCGTCTGTGTGTTTGAACAGTAGGTCTGTCACACCATTAAGAACAGACTTTTTTTACAACTTTTCAACATCTTTTGATTGAGTATCACAATTATTTTCTCAAATACTCGATTAATCGTTGGAGATCTGAATGGATGAAGATACTTTTTCCATGAAGATGATCTCTTCATTCCTAAGAGGAACAGAAAGTTTTCTCTGCAGTGAGCGAACGTTTACTTCTTATCACAACAGAGTGTCCTGGTGTTACACTAAAAACAGAAGTATTTGGAATTGAGGACCTAGAAATGTGTGCACTCTCCGGCCTTATTGTTTCAACCAACACTTTTGATAATCAAGTAATCATTTCAGTCATTTGTCAAGTAAAGATTGCCTAACATTTGCTGGTTCTTCCTTAAAATGTGAAGATCTGCTGCATTTCTCTCATTGCCATGAATTGTCTTTGGTCCGTTTGAGTGTTTGTCTATTGGTTGGACCAGAAAAGCTGGCCTACAACTAATTATTAACTAACTAAGTCAATTTATCATTTGGGTGGTAAAACATCAGAAATCTGTGAAAAATGAAAGAATGACAAAATCCCTATTCCCATAAACAAAATGTGGGTGAAGTTACTTGGTATGAGAGCAGAGCAGGATTGTGTATCCAGATTTGCTTTGGGGAAGAGTGTGATGTGAACAAGTGTTGACAGATGCTATAGCAGCACAGACCTCAGAGGCTAAGCTGGCCTGGCTGATCATGATCGGGGACCGGAGGGCTCAAATCCTCCAGGATTACACCCGCAAAAAATAAAATAAACAGTACAATCGCAACTTCAATCTGTGAGCAGAGAGGGTGGAGAGGTCGAGGGATCCATCTGTGACCTGCTCGCTCAGGCTTTCTAGTCCTCTCTCTGACTGATAGTTTGTGTCTTAGCTCCTGATCCATACATATTTATAGGAACTCAACACATCAACATGACCGTAGTAAGAGTAGTGTATGAGCTTTACAATCAGAGCAGATTTCACCAAATTGCAGATTTATGTGGTAATGACATTTTTTCTCTTGAAGATTGAAAACATAGTTTGACATCCAAGTATGTTTTAATATCTGTAGATTAGAAGCAACATATTTAAGACTCTCCTCTTAGTCTCCTCAGCAGAATAACACTTCTTCTGTCTACTACAAGAAAAGCAGACCAACTTTGGAAATCTGTTATTAGACCGAGCCTATGACTGTGACGGACCACTTCTACTGTTTCTTACATTTAGAGGGGAAGCACCATGCCTTTGTGAAGATGTGGAGATCCTGTGTGGAGTGTTAAGAGGGGAATAAATATGTAGAATTATATCTGCTGAGGTCTCAATTATTTGCCTGTATAGTTATTTTTCGTATTACTTTTTCGTATACTTGCTTTTATTTTTATTTCTGTGTTCAGAAGCTGAGTGTTGTTAGACTGTGCCTTGGTGTTGTATTCTTGTCTTCACCTTTTGATTTGTTTTTTTTGCGTAATTGTAGAAATATTTTGAAAATATCAATAAAACGCATAAACAAAATGTTAAATGACTACTTTTCTCAAGTTTATAATGGATATTTACTCTGAATCATTAATTTGACCATTAAAAGTGTGTAATATAAAAAATATATAACAGTATGATTCCATTTTAAATTATTTAAACAATAATACTGAGATATTGCACAACCACATCAATTTATAATCTGCTTTCTTGGCGTCCATCTTTGCGGACAAACTGCATTTTGTTGCTCATTATTATCTGCTTCCTATTTCTATCTTCCAAATTCAACTTAAAACTGGAGTCATTCCTTGTATGTGTTCATATACTTGTCCAATAAAGCTGATTCTGATTTCCTTATTCCTCATTCTGACAGCCTTCACCTGGTCTCACATCCCATGAAATAATATGGAGAATAAGAGTTTAACTTTCTAAAACTAGAATTTCAGGAATCATAAAACGCAACATGTTAAATTGCTAATTTGCTAAAGGTTATAATTATTTACTGTCTTAATTAATTACTGTCTTAATTCATATTTACCATCTTAATTTCAGGAATCTAAGACCAGTCTTTGTTTGCAGAAGATTTTAATCCTGTACCTGATTGTTATAATTCCACCAGTAACTAATAAATTACAGTTTTATTATTATTATTATTATGTAGAGTGCAGAATATTAAATTCAAAAACTGCATCCAACTCCTCTGTACAGTAATGGCCTCTTACTGTCCAATAAATCTATGAAAATATGGGTGAAATATGGCAGCCAGGCTCAATGTCAGTGAAGCCCTGTAGCTCAGTGACGTGTATCCAACCCATATTCCCATCACTGTAAATGGGTTACTGTTACATGGCTGCCTGTGCCAGATTAGAGGGTTATAGTAGGGGGGGGCACCTGCAGGGATGACAGAGGGAAGAGAATATGCAATGGGAAAGACATTTTGGCTGTCGCAGCAAAGCCAGATGGAAGGTATTATAGACTATAAACAGTGCAGGCTGAAGCCTTAACAAAGACTAGGTCAGCCCCTGATACACAGTCTGAATGGAGAGAAGCCCTTGGTTCCTACTGAAGACATTCATCTTAAAAAATATATCTAAAACAAACAAATAATAAGAAATATATATATATATATTTTTTTTAAATATATATATATATATATATATATATTAAAATATATATATATATATATATATATATATATATATATATATATACACACACATTCTTTATTTTTTATTTTTATAAAAGGCATTTTCTCAAACAGCTGGTATCTGTAGTTTTTAAATCAGAAGTTACTCAAAAGTAGTGAATAATGCATTTTTTGGGGACTATTGCCAGCTGTGGATCAATACACATTTGAGTATTTACAGCCTCAAGATGGTGTATGAGGGATTTACTCTTTACATAATAACTGCTGCATTTTCCTGCAAAGCGTCCACTGAGGGAATGAAGAGCCAGAGAATCCAAAATGGAGGAAGCTATTGTAGCTTATTAGCTGTGTGTCACCATCCACTTTATTTAAAACCCCTCTGTCAGAGCATTAAGACAGGAGTCGATGGTAAAAAATATGTCTTTCAAATAAAGTTATTGTCCCATTAGCAACAAAGCTAACAAGCTTGCTCATCAACAGTTAAGAAGATAGGTTTTATTTTCCCTTTTCAATAAAATGCTTACTACGTCCACTTCTGATATACTGTCAATGTGAATGTTAGCTCAACTGCCTAGCGTGTTAGGGGTTAGCATACCAGTCATTCACTAGCCCAGCGAGTAGCCACTATGACACCAGACTTCCCAAACCAATTATTTTGCGAGCCACAGATTAATTTCTGGTGCAATCTTTTTAATAAACTGAGTGAATTTGTTTTCCCGTTGGCAGCCGAGCTAACAAGCTATTTCGAATCTTCAATAAATATCTTTATTTAAATAATAACATGTCATTGAATGAGTTAACGGCCCAGTACAGAGAAAATAAATAAACTCGGGGAGCTAGTGTGAATTAATAGCTCTAGCATTCACCTGGCTTGCTAACTTGTTAGCCGTTAGCTCTCCGGCTACAGTTGTTCACCAACTATTGTCATTGTTGGGTGGGCTATGTTTTTTTCATGGGATTTGTTGACAGTAAGAAAAATACAAAATATCACCAGACTTATGCTGTAAATGACATTATGGTGCCTTCAAAGGCTTTCACAGAGCTCTACATTCTGGACTGGAGGTTGTGAACATGACAAATGCATTTATACACTTCTGGTAGGATAAAAAAAAGTTCTTGAAACAAAGGCTTTGTTACATTTATGAGTGCCACGGAGCCACTTCGTGCTGCAGCTGCTGAGTGAATAGAAACATGTCAGCTTCAGGAATGTACACAATGATTCAATTAATATATTAGCTTAAAAGTTGTTGATTATGGCAAGTTTCTTTTAAATAAAACCATATGGAGGATACTATACACAGCAGATGCTGTGCAAAAATGTGCAACAAGTCAAAGGACAAAAATAGAAACATGCTATTCTAATTATTCCCACAGAAAGCTTTCAACAGTCTGGAGCACATTATCAAGGCAGTGAATGTGATGAACGGAGACAAAGTCTTAAATGTTGTTAAAATGAGTCACGGACACAAACGGAAGCACCGCAGGTTAATCTGTGCCGTTTTGACCCAGTTCACACAGACTTTGAAACCATCGATCCACTTTGAACTGCCCCAGCGGTCCAAGGGAACAAGTCCCTGTCACAACACAGAGCTCACCATTCACCGCTGTGTGTAGAAATGATGCAGCAGACACCTCGCCAACACACACAAAGACAGTTGGCACACAATGACCAGAAAATACATAACACAAGAGTGATACTGAGCTCTTCTTTACGGAGAGTGAATACGGCGGTGTTTCTCCTTTACCCTGAGACTTTACATACCAAACATACAGTATGATCACCTATAAATTAGGATACATTTGTTCCATGCAAACATCTATTTCTCATATTTAGATATACATTTTTTTCAGCATATACCTATAATCAATAATGACCGACACTGATAAGATTACAGTAAGTAAAATAAGTTTATGCACACCTGAGGGTAAAATATAGTCGCTACCACAGTGTTTTCGTGCTTTTGTCTTGTCATTAACCCTTTCACAGTTTGCTTTCAGTTCATGAAAGTGAATCTTGCAATGGAGTTCTTCTGAAACTCTACACCGGTGACGACATTTTTGGCTTTCTAGTCACGGTGCTGGCTTGTTGTTCTTGTTCTTGTTCTTGTTCTTGTTCTTCTTCTTCTTCTTCTGTGTTCATTTGCGGATCGCAAACCAACCTTAAAAGGGTCCACAGTATAGCTAGTTGGCAACTATCCATAAACAAATAAACATTGACAATGTCTGCATATGTTTGATGAGTTTGGGAATTTGTACTTCTTGGAGGTGCAACACTTTTAAAACATCCGGTGGCAGGATATCTTTTCTTTATTGGAAGGCAACTATTCTTTTTGATGTTCTGTGAATTTTGGTCTCTGTTTTGTTTAGTTTTTTTTACAACAAATGTTAATTACATTACAAAAAAAATCATTTTCAGTGTATATTCTTTATATATTTACTGCAGTTATTCATGTTACCAGAAGTCTGAGACATTGTTTACAGCTTAAAAATGTTGGTGATGATTAATGGTTTGTGTGATGATGTAAGAGCTGTTTCAAACACCAAAGTAAGGGGGGAGAAACAAACACAATACGAGGCTTAATTGAGTTGTAATATCCAAACAAACTCTGTTCAAGTCTGTTCGTTGCTTCCTCATTTTAACGTTCATCCTCCGCCTCGTGAAGCCTCTGGTTGTACCAGGCACAAGAACTCAATGAGGAAAGTAAACGAAAGATCAGAGCAGGTTTCTTATTCTGAGCCAGGCTGTGTATTGGCAAGAATCTAAAGTTACGATACGCATCATGACACAGGGGTTAAGATTCAGTATATTGCGATATATAACAATACTGAAGGCAAGGGGGTATAATGCGAGCTTTTAAAATCTAATGTGGATCTGCACAAAACTTTGTATTCAAGAGTGAAAGAGTTATACGTTTTTTGCTTGTATATAATATTGGTTTCAGCACCTTACGTTGTGCAGTGTGATTTTATTACAATATCACATTTTAACCGCCGTTTTTCTTCATCCAGTTTCCAGCTGACATCACGTGTTAAGATTTAAATACATATAAATCAAATTAGTCACCGTACATGCCTACGTCCTTCTCCCCAGAAGCTCATGCAATGTTTGCTACGATTTTAACTTTTGCATATTGCTACTATATGACATGACAGTTTTGACAAAGAAATGAGGCCGTGTCTCCTCATTATAATGACATGTTTTTCTTCTGACAGAGACAGCATTGAAGGCGTCAGTCAGACATCTCGTCCACGACACTTACACTCTTTGATTCATGAAAGAACTGTGTAGGAGGAGCATGGGGCAACAACAACAACAACAACAACAATAAACTCTATTGTTGTCACTCTTCCCTCGCTGTTCTTTTCAACAGAATCTATTTGTAGCCCGAAATTTAAATCTCATATTAGGAGAGCAGAGATGAACAAAAGAGGCAGTTATCTGACACTGCTTTTTATGTTTATCATTTACAGTTTAATATCGGTCAACTTGTTCCTCACACAGGCAGCTGGTGTCTGTCAAACTACAGGCATTGTCTCTCTTAAAAGAATAGTTTGCTTGTTTGGTTCCCTGCCGCAACTTTGATGGAAAGATCGATACTCTCATGTCTGTGCGTCAAGGCGAGACACTACAGGCAAAAACATCGTGTTTTCATGCACTCATCAATTTTGAGTATTTGAACTATTTTGCTTCCATTAAATGTCTTCTTTCAAACTAGTGGAAAGAAAACATCCAAAATACACATTTATGTGTTTATTTCACTAACTTTGATTTCTTTTAAATGCCCCCTTCACATCCTCTCCCCACCTGACAACAACCCCACTTACACACTCTTTCAATAATACAACAACTCTCTCCCCTCACAATCCCAGTCTGCCTGGACACCAAAACAATGGCTGCTTTCAGACACAATTTTCTCTCCGGTAACAAAAGGAGAAACTCGACACACAGCGAGTTTGCTCCGGCTTTACATTTCCTCTGCACAATAAAAACAGCAGCGGCTGTTTGAAAGATGCCCTTTTCTCACCGTGAGACTTTGTTTTCAGAGACATCAGACACGACTGTTAGCTTTAGACGATGTAAAGATGTTTTACACTTTGTGACGTAACTAAAAACCTGTTTTGAAAAACATTATTGATGCATCTACCAGCTATTTTCTCAATGGGTATTTTGGTCTGTAAAACATTAGAAAATAGTGGGAAATGTCCTTCACAATTTTCCAGTTCACACATTCAATTTACTTGACTTTTCTGACCAACAGTCCAAAAGTATTCTGTTTACGATCATAGAGAACAAAGAAAAACAGCAAATCCTCACATTGTAGAAGCTGAAACCAGTGTTGGCATTTTTGCTTTAAAAAGTGGTTAAAATGATTAATCATCTCATGTTTCAGCCCTGTGTTAGATACTCATAATGTGTAGATAATGATGAAACTGAGTAGTGGGGAAAAGTAAACAAGTATAAAAAAACATAGGAGCCCGACCCCTAGGTTGGAAACCTGTACAACCACTATTAACCATCTAATAATGTAATAAATGATAATAAAGAACTCTCACAGCGGACATTTTTCTACACTATGAATACTTTAAGTGTATAGAGCCAATAATACTGCACTATTAGTACTTTCACATCAATGTAAAGGAGTATTTATACATTGTGGTATTGCTACTTTCTGATCTACCAATGACACTGATCAATATTTCAGAGAGTGAAGTCATTTTTTTAAGAGACGATCCTTCCAGTTAGTGCTGCAGTGACAGCAACTTGTCTGCTTGTGAGTGAAGATGGTGGGTAAGGGTAGAGGGTGAGGATGGTGGGTGAGGATGGTGGGTGAGGGTAGAGGGTGAGGATGGTGGATGAGGATGGTGGGTGAGGATGGTGGGTGAGGATGGTGGATGAAGATGGTGGGTGAGGATGGTGGGTGAGGATGGTGGGTGAGGATGGTGGGTAAGGGTTAGGATGGTGGGTGAGGGTGGTGGGTAAGGGTAGAGGGTGAGGATGGTGGGTGAGGGTGATGGGTAAGGGTAGAGGGTGAGGAGGGTGGATAAGGGTGGTGGGTGAGGGTGGTGGGTGAGGATGGTGGGTGAGGATGGTGGGTGAGGATGGTGGGTAAGGGTAGAGGGTGAGGGTGAGGGTGGTGGGTGAGGATGGTGGGTAAGGGTAGAGGGTGAGGATGGTGGGTAAGGGTAGAGGGTGAGGATGGTGGGTGGATACAGAGTAAGAAGAAAAGGGGGAGGCACTAAAACAAAGCGAGGTTCAGCCTGAGCACGTCAGTGAGTGGACCCCACCCACCACCTTAATGAATTCTATGTTTGACCACTCGGTGGAGGCAAAACCAGTTTGGTTTCTTTCAACTGAAAGGAGCAAGCTGTTCAGGTTTCCATGACGACGCAGCAGCAGGGAGAGGTGGGGGTGTGTGGGAAAATGCAGTCGCTCAAATCTCATGCTTGTTTAGAGCCAAACCCAGGCACTCACTCCCACATGAAGCATGTAATCAGAAATATCTGCTTGGTTTCTACTGAGCCTGAACAAGTTTCATTTGTCCTCTAACACTCAAACTCATCACTGCTATCTGTAAACACTGACTTCTGACTTGACAGAGCTTCTTTATCGATTAAATAAAAACAAAAACTTTTGCAAGCATATTTCATGCACATTTCTTGGCATATTTAAGTACCTAGTTTTGTTCTCATGCTGAAACCTGTCATCTTTTTTTGTTATCTTTCCTTTGAAAGAACCACACAAATCCTGCACGCTGTCGATCACATTGTGAACTACCAACTCACTCGGAGAGCGCAGACCTCAGCCAAGGCCGCATACATAATTGTAAAATAATGTGCATTTCAGCCCTGTTTTTGGATCTGCTTCAAAATATAATGGGTTCTTCTCTGCTTCATGCTTCACCCTTTCACCAAGGTTCATGAAAATTGGGCGAGTAGTAATCCTGCAGACAGACAAACAGACTGAACCGAGGTAATAAAGTGAGTCGAGTGATCAACACTGTGCGAGGATAAGACCGATTTTCCTCTTTGTCATAAAAAAGACAATATTGAAGATATATCAGGCTTTCACACACACACACACAGTTTTTGTCTTTTAATGTGAATTATTGACAATATTAAAGTAAATTCTATTTGTCAGGGAAAATAACTAAGTTTAGAAACTTCCCTGACAGCAACAGCCCTTCAGCACAACTGAACCATGTTGTTTTTGTGGAGGAGAAATGTGAGCAGCTTGAATGGCTCAAACCTTATTAAACCCATAATTACCCTTCAGGGCAACTCCACCAAACAGGGTAAACAGGTTATGGAATCACTGTGAGTGAGTCTCTGCCGGAGACAGACTTTAGATGACATGCAACTCTCTTTTTTGTGAGAAACATACAGAATTGGGTTTTCCTACATTTTTCCTACATGGTGTCGGGTTAAACTTGTCGTGTCAAAGATCTCAGAATGCAGATGAACTGGTTCTTGAGGGTGAATCTGAAAACATTCATGTCCGACAGACATCCAAACAGCTGCTAACTCTGGCAGAATCCCTTCAACAAGACACACTTTTATGTTCCCCGTGTATGGAAAGGTAATTAAGGTCACGCTGCAGTGAAGCTCGACCTGCAGCTGGACTGATTTACAGCCTCACAAGTTGAGGAAAAGATCCACTGATGTACGTGGGGGGACAGGAGGGGGGACAAATCTGAAATATTGACTGATACCACCATGCACAACACTGACCCACATTTCCATCCGTGACACAGACCGGTCAGAAGAAGAGCTGGATGTTGTGTAAGTTTGACAAAGTATTGCTCCAACATGGGTCAGTCAGGTTCCCCTGGGGGTTTCATTTCAGACCTAAAACGAACAGTCGATCAATTGATGCCACTATGTTGATAATGGATTAAAGGTTTAAGTCTTTTTTGCCAACCATTAACTTGGTTCAGCTTCTCCAATGTGAATAAACATTTCTAAAAAACACAGTATCAACAGAAAAAGGCAAAACAAGCCATATATAAAAAGGTCAGAAAATAAGTGAAATGAGTGAATAGTTACAAATACACAGCAACAAAAAGAGAATAAAAACAATCAAAAAGGTTCCAAATATATCTGTGAGATTCAACTATTTTAATTTTAGTGAATTCTTATCAAAATCTTTTTAATTGTTACAATTTATTTCGCTTGTCTGTGTTTCCTATCACTGTAAACTGAATATCCTTGAGTTTCGGGCTGTTTGTTGTTGTGTATAAAATCTGCTAAATAATTACAGTATATGTTCTTTTATGCCGCTGTTATGTTGTTATTGGAAGAAAAATGGAAAGATAAGATCGCTAATATTCATCAACGTGAACTGTATCCAACAATAATGTGCAATAGAATTTGAACTATAGCCTGATAAATCTACCAGGCTGACAGAACGGCCGACATCAGATTATTTTGTATCGTGTATACTCTGCATGTCGGCTGAGGAGTAACAAGGAACTGCAGTACAGAAATGCCAAATGAAGTCCCACAAGAACAATGACAGAATCAGTCGTTTCAGTAAGTGCCGTAAAGCAACATGCGCTTATATTCAAGTGACAGTGCACTCCTAGTGGTCGTAGTAACTATGACAGGGACAACAAGACATCGGACTTTAACCCTAGACCGCTGTTTGTTTCCCGTTTCTTACCAACAATTAATGTTGTTTTAAAGCACGTCAACGATCGTAACCGAACCTTAAAGCGTTTCTTGTTCTAACCGTGACGACGAACATCCCCTGACCTTCATTTAGTCCTTATTTTAACCTGAAACATGATCTTTCTCTAGACCTAACAAAGTCCTAACCATCACGTTATAAAACAGGTTTTCAACTGTAAGGCTATAACGGTTTTTGAAGGAACAAAATAAATGGTGTTGTCTTGCTGATGGGGACGTTAGATCAGAAAATGGGAGTGGACAAATTATGAATTTTATTTGGAGGAGTTGTTGGAAAATGTAACTGCTTTTCGTGGCCTTACATTATCTTTGGGTTTTGGATTGTTGACAAAAATCCAAAGAGATTTTAAGATGTCACTTTGGGCATTTATCACTATTCTATGGCCTTATGGATAAAACAATAATACACAGAATCATGAGCTGAAGCTTTACTTTGGTTACCAGCATGGAAGTCCTGCTCTCAACCTTTATTTCCTCTGCACATGTTTTTTCATTTAATTTGATTGCTCAAACATGTTTCTGTGTGTTTCTAGCTCTTTAACTAAAGCCAGTTCTGTATCCTAGGATAAGACTTTTATTTAATAAAGTTTGAGTGTCCCATGATGGTTTCAATCACCAGTTACCACAACAGGAACCAGAACCATTTCTGCTACACTAAATTATGTTTTTTAGACTTGTCTATACTCTTTGGCTTTTTCTAGTGAAATATGGAATTGTTTAACCCCTTTGGTGCCTCTAAAAGTAAAATCAAGTAAAAGATTACACTGTGGTCACAACCAGGAGACACATGCAACCAGTAACAAGCAGATATCTGTTTGTTTTAAGGGGTCACAAGCAAGCAATGGTTCCCCATGTGATTAAAACCCACTTGAAATCAATAAACCCTTTAACTTTTGATCAAATGTTGTCTTAAAGAATAGATATATCAGCAGCAGCAGCTCTGTGTGAAGGTACAAATTCCAGTTAGGGTCAAAGTCGGTCAGTTGATCAACTTTACCTTCAGTTTCTGTATACACCAAATTACAAGCAGGAAACAACAGTTTTTAATCAGAACTGACCAGTAGTGTTTGTCTTAAAGTACTTTAAATAAGTTTTTAAAAGTTCAGACATACTTTGATTTATTCACGTGATCTTTAACTTGTGTTGTGTATTTTCCTACAAGAGCCTCGAAGACACTTGGAGACTAAAAAGTACTTTAAATAAGAGTATTTCAGTCCAATTTAAAAGTTGAGACTTGTATTTGAGTGTCTCACGAAGTGGCCTAACAAGTGGTGCGGTAGTGAAGCTCCTCAATGTGTCATATAGCCCACATAAATCATCCGCACAGGCGCCACATCATCAGTCCTGTTTACTCAATCAAAGTCATAAACATCTTCAAAATGTGGCCGTTTGGCATAAACTACCGATCAATCGACAACATGATGATCGATCTGAACCCGATCACCCGAGCAGCCCACCAGCCTCGTGTTCACAAAAAAATCATGAATTAAGAAAAGCAGCTTCCGTTTGCAAAGCAAGAGTCGCAGTCGTATGTTTACTTACTTGTTTTGTTGTGTTTTAAATTAAACTGCGGAGAGAAGTGTTGTCTGCGGAGAGCAGTGCGGGTCAGTGCGGGTCTGTGCGGGTCCTGAGTGCGCTGTGAGCTGTGCGCTGGTGGGACTGAGTGACCTCCGACAACAAAGCAGTAGTAGCAAGTCTGCAAACTGAAGAGAAGACGGACAGGCAGCAGCAGAGTCTCCTCCGGTCCCCACCATGTGGCAGATATGGGAATTAACGAGTCAAATAATGCCCTACTTTAACCCCTAAATCCCCGCAGAGCACGCAGCAGCATCACGGAACAAGAGAGGATTAAAAACAGGCTGTTCTGCAACAACACACGTGTTTATTAACTACAAATAACAGAGGATATTGTGGAGTTAATCCATCGAATTATTATTTATTTTTGGCCAAATGTTTTTATCGACTGACCTGAATTATTTATCAGATAGCCTACATGAATGATACACACTAATACAGTAGTTTACTGTAGGCCTATATATATTTAGGCTATAACATGCAAGCATTGTTATTACGAGCATCTGTGGAAGTGGATTAGGGCCACATGTGAAGACTGTATTTGAGTTCTGATTAATGACTTTATTTTCTGAACTCAAATACATTTTTCACATGTGGCCCTAATCTTCTTCCATAAGCATCAGTTGTGGAATGCAACAAAGTAGATCCTACATGTGCTCAAGTAGTTTATTACTTAAGCACAAATCTGAGGTACTTTTCATGCCACTTTATACTTCTTCTCCTCTACACCTCAGAGGGACATATTGTACATTTGTATCCACTGCATGACACCTTACAGTATCAGTCAAAAGTTAGGTTACTTTACAAAGTACAGCTGGAAAGATTAACCATTAGAATATTTTATTGGAAACTATAATTTATCATGTGAAATTATGTCATGGTTTCAGCTTCACAAATGTGAAGATTTGCTGCTTTTCCTTTTAATCATTTTATTAATGTTAATAATTGTAATGCATTAGTAAGAATGTTTAGGTTTGGACTGTTGGTAATACAAACAATCGATTAATGCAGGAAATAATCAACAGATTAATCCATAATGAAAATAATCATTAGTTATAAATAGTTCAAAATGAGCTCCACCTCAACCAACTGCAACAGTAAAATCCTGCTTTGACATTAATGCAGGAGTCGTAATCATGATATAATATGCAATAGTATTACAGTCACAGGGGACATTTTTCATTGGACATTTCTTTACATTATATCTTCAAGATTATACTCACATACTTTTTACGTAACATTTTCAGTGCAGAACTTTTAGTTTTAAGTTGAGGTATTTCTACAGTGTCGTAGTATGGTGTATACTCTCAGTCTTAATTTGATTTATATTTATACAGTTATATTATATTTCATTATATTGTCAGGTGGGGAGATAAACTTTTTTTAATGTATTGGTCTCAAAGTAGTCAAATTGAAATATGCTGACTTTAGAAAAACACGGAAATCAACCAATTAAATATCCACCAAGAGTAAAACCTTTCATATTTACAGAAACAATAATAATTCAGGTTCAAACAGAGTTAGTATTTCTGTTGTGTGCAGCAGATTACAGTCCTGTACTGCTTCAGCAGCTCAGCACCATTCAGTCAGTGTGAAGGAGGAGGAGGAGGAGGAGGAGGAGGAGGAGGAGGAGGGTGGTGGTGGTGGTGAAGTCAGGGTCAGTCTGACGAGTACAATGCTCCTCCACACATCACAGCACATACAGTCAGTTCAGCTCAGTGTGAGGGAACATGGGCCTATAAATGGCGTTATTCTGCATTAGCGTACAGTTGTGTTCACAGACACAGCTAACTGTCTTTGTGTGTAAAGTGTGTGTGTGTGAGGCAAAGCGAAGGACAGAAGACACAGTTTCTCTCATGGACTTCAGATGGTTTCATAACAGAGGAGTGACGCTGTGGATCAATGACACTGTGACCTCACACTCACAGCCAGGATTCATTCTCTCAAGGGGGTTACGTCGTATCACAGTGGCCTCATTTATTGCTTCTTTTACTAACCCACCAAAAGAGACGTCACAGTCACAGTGAAGTACTCAGATCCTTGAGTGGTTTTTAAAGGGAAACTACTGATTTTACACAAGTCTGTTTCCAGGTTTTGGGGAGTACAACTACACACGTGAAACTAGAATGACCTCCTCACTGTTGTAAGCCTCCGTGCAACAGTCAAGTTGCAGTTCACATCCACATCTGTCCAAAATGTCATCACTTCATCATTTTTATAATTTTATACATTTGTGGGAAATTGTCATAATTATCGTATGACTTCTTGAGTTTAACAAAATTAGAAGAAATTCGCTCAAGACCTTGAGCGAATTTCTGAGATATCGTGTTCATGAGAATGGGATGGACATGAGGTCACGGTGACATTGACGTTTGACCACAAAAACCTAACCAGTTCATCCTCGAGGCCAAGTGGACGTTTCTGCCAAATTAAAAGAAATTCCATCAAGGCGTTCCTGAGATGTGGCCACAGGAATGGGACAGACGGCCTAATGGACAACCTGAAAACCTATGCAGCATGTCAAAACTACCAGGATGGTCACAGTTCGTATTCTGAACCACAATCCTCGGAACAGCGGATATGTGAGCAAGAGGGTCAAAGTTCAAGGTGCAATTTTATGATGCATGTCCCAGTTGTAAACATACTGAGAGACAAAGTACACACTTTGTAAGGGCAAATGCAGTACATACTAAAAGAAAAAGTGATTTAGACTGTTGTAAAATCGGGCACACTCTAGAACCAGCTCCTTGAGATCAGACTCTTATCCTCTTAACATTTGTAAAGTGTCTTTTCACAGAGTTTGTGCCCTGAATGTACTTTTATCTGTTAACGCGAGGAGTTAGTCTGAAAGGTAAATTTATCACCTGTAATCTTTACATTCTTATGGACATACTGTGCATTTTATACAGCATATCTTTAATGAAATAAGCTAAATGTTACAGCCCGACCCACAAACTAAATACTTAAGTAGATTAATTTTGCTGCGAGGAGCACGGTACAGTTGAGAAAAATAAAACTGACCAGACATGTTTAGGATTTATTAGAGCAGAAATCACATTTAAAATAGTAAACACTTCCACACATGTTCCCTGTAGATTACAGAACACTAAGCTCCTGCATCATGTTTGGTTGTACCTTCGGGGTGTAGCAATTTAGCCAGGCATTAGTGCATATTAGGTTGTCAAATCACAACCCGACAAATCGGTCAGAGATTTAAAACTTCGTTCTGCAGTTTTCAATTCACAACATAGTCAAATACAGTTTGCGTAAATGTTATCCATATCAAACTTGGTTTCAGGATTAACATTTTAGTACTAGTTAAATGGTTTTATTCCAGACCACAGCGCAATTAAAAGCAGGAATTTAACTTTCTGGCAAGTGAAACTTGTTATCCAAAGTTTAGATTTTATGCTGTTTTTTGGCATCCTTGGAGGAAGTTAAATAAGCTAAACTAAGATATAATTAAGGTACACCACAACCTGCATGATGCACAATATATGGAAACATGGTCCAGGTGAGCAAATGACAACAGAAAGAGAACAAAATCTAGTATAAAGTTTCACAGATTTATCCAAGTCCAGTCCAAAACAAGGTTTCAAATAAAATGTCCACTCCCACAGTAAAATATTGTAGTGTCCAGAAAGTTTGTCACTTAGCAAGACTACTGTTGGAAACTAGTTTAAAAACAGGAATGCATTTATAAAAACACAAAACACACAGGCAGCTCAGGAAGGCTGCTAAATGTCCAACAGTGGCTTAAAACTAGAATTTGGCGTAGCACTAAGATTTAAAAGCGATGAAAAAGTGGCCAAATGTTTGAACAAATCACAAAGCTGTGATGAAAAATTTAAAAACATTTTATTAAAAATCTACAAGTTTCTCCACAGATTGTGATCAATCTAAAATAAAGTGCTGCAAGTGAAATGTCCAATGAGATGTAAAAGTTCGCCTCAAGGCTTGTCCAGCAGCGCAGCCGCCATGTTCTTAATGATGGACGACTTCAGCTGAGGGATGAGGCCGATCTTCATCAGTTTGCTGCTCGAGTACTTGTTCTTGACGGCCTGCAGAGGAGCAAAATATTAAGTTTCATTTAACACTGAAATTGTGCTTTCTGTAATTCAACTCACCTGGAACTTAGTCTTCCCCTCATTTACCATCACAACGTTTTTGGCGATGTGCTGCATGATTGGCTTCAGGTGGACGGCGTCATAAGTGGAGTAGTGCTGCTGTGTAGAAGACTGACGAGACACAGCAATTATAGAAACCTCATGGAACAAGTTGTTGAAGTGTCGCTGCTCGGTTAGTTCACTCACCCACGGCAGCCCGTCAAGCAGCAGCTGGGACAGAGCGAGTGAAGCAGCAGCAATCTCAGAGGGGCGATAGTGCACCATGTCGTAGTCCAGGAGGGTCAACTCCATCAGATACTTGGCCAGCGTGTGTCTCTCTACATCAGACTGAGACAAACATCCAACCCACTGAGAACTCCAAGGGACATTTTACAAATTCCTGCCAGTGATCATTTCAGCACAACAGCAGTCTAATGATGCGTGTAAGCATTAGTCGACAGACCTGGCTACTCCGCTCAGTTATAATAAAATGCAAGAGACAATCCTACACTACCCAACAGCTTTACTGCACGGCATTTCAAGCAGAGACAGTATTATTGTTAGACAACTGGCCTACAAATGACTGCCAATCTCTAAAATATCATTTGGACTTCATAAACACGCTGTGAAGAATGACTCTTGTGCAGTCTGTTCATTGAAAGTTCAACGCTCAAGTCTACACACACGCAGTGAACTGATAAAGACACGGTTAAACTTGTCACCGTTTATACAGTACAATCGTGATGAAGACAAGTTTCAATGCGATTCAAAGTGTAAGAAGTACAGCCCCACATCAAACTGACACAAAAACTCACATCAGCCACCTTGGAAGCCCGTCTGAGGAAGTGTAATGGAAGAGGACGTCCCAGCTCAAAGTTGAGAGTCCTCAAAACCAGCTGCTCCATCTCCAGAATCTGAGGCCTGGTAAACGCGTTGTCTGTGATGTAGGCAAAGTCTCCCACCTCTGGGGCGTACATCTCTTCATATTTACAGGCCACCAGCATGGCAGTCACGCCAACAAGCTGCAGCTTTCTGCGAGAGACCGGTTGGACCTGCAGCACAGCGGGGAAACGGTTTCACACCGCTCACCAAAATAAAGACAAAGACCGTTTAGACAGTTCTTACCTGCAGAAAACGATCCAGGACGGCAACTGTGAGGTACAGAGTCTCCTGCAGCAGCTGGAACCTGGAGTGGACCTGGACCAGCCAGTCGACCAGCAGCGCTCTCATGCGTTCAGTGATTTCATAACCCTGCATGTAGTTTGCTCGTACAGCCTGCTGCACCTGTGGAGACAGTGTTGTAACACAGAGTTCTGCAGGGTGACAGCAGAGTTTGGCTGATGGAGGGAATCATTTACCTCCAAGACGTGTAGATAATTATAGATATCTTTAACATATTCTGAGCAGAGCTGCGGCAGGTCTGAGTCCTGCTCGTCGACGTCCTGCACAGTGAGCAGCGCCTCAGAGAAAGCCTGGCATAGTTCCTCCTCCTCCTTCATGGACACATCAGCAGACTCCTCTGAAACTGTGGGGAGAGGATCTGCAGGTGCTGGGGCCTCAACGAATGCTTTCATCACAGCTTTAGGGGCACTAGATGGTTTCACTGAGGCTTTGGCTGAAGCTTTGGCTGGTCCGGTCCTCTGAGGAAACTAGTTGTGTTAATTCAGGAATAGGTATTTGAATATTGGGCTGTAAGGCTTCTTAGAGATTTAAATAAATGAGACATTTTCAACTGTACACTTAACTGTGCTCTTAAGCTGTAGTAGTTAGACAGATGAGACAGATGAGCGTTTAAACTCCAACAGTGAAAGCTTAATCTGTTGCTTTAACAGGATGCACTCTTCTGGAAAGTTCTCTAAATGGTTTTAGTATGTGGACACCCTGTTCATAGTGTAGCACGTGACCAGGTATGTTTTGGGTTATTAGCCATGTGACTCCCAGGACTGATAAACACCACATAATCGAGGTAGGACAACATGAAGACCAGTTATTGAAACAAGCTATTCCTCCATGATAATGTCACCTTTGTGTTGACTGCAGCTCCATTAAAGTTGGTGATCTCTCCGAGAGCAGCCCTCCTCAGACCTGCAGTGGCTTTCACCATCTTCACTGGGTTCTCTGCGGCTGGGAGCTGCTGAAAGACAAAAGGACACGAAACTCAAACTGCCTGTCGTTTTAGCAAAATCATAAAAGTAGAGGCGAACACAAATCTAAGCAGACAGCAGGCCATGATGTTAGCTAGCGAAGTTAGCTTTAGGAGCAAACAGCAGCTGCGTCGCTAACAACTAAATGAAGTAAAACAGCGAAATAAGTTCAGTTTACTCACCACAGCACGAACTTCCACAGACGACATATTTAAGGTCGGAAGCAACAAGTCCAAGCTGTGACTTAAAGAAGTGACACTGTGATATATTTGAGCAGCAACCAGCACGATTTCTTGACAAGATGCGTGAACACGGATGTTTGCAAGTAAACAACACAGAGACGAGCGGCTTTCAAATAGCGCTCCGTCAAATCTGATTGGATACAGCTTCGATAGGACGCTTCTGATTGGATGACAACATGAGAGCAAGGTCAATGATATTTAAATTGTGAAAATAATAAAGAAATTGTTGTTCAGTAGTAAAGTATTTACATAATTTATATCAGTATACATATTTGATGATCATACTTTTTTACTTAAGTAAGATTTTGAATGCAAGGACTACTAGCTCATACAGCAAGGAAGGGAACAGCAGGGCCATGTTTGTGGTGCTTATGATTAAAAAAGCTAGCCATCATCTGTGACTGTAAAAGGTCAAAGAAACGTGTGACTATCTGGGCAAAGATGTTCTTGTCCCAGAGAAGAAAGTAAACAACTGCCTCCAGCAAGATCAGAAAAAAACATTGAAGATGCAGACTGCTGCTGGATAACAGATTTAAAATATATATATAACATTTGTATTTACCCCCAAAGCTGAAATGAAACACCATCTAGTCAATGTACTGTTTACCGGAGCCATAACACCAAAACAACAAGCAATAAAATACTTTTAAAGCTGCCGAGTTAATTCTCTGTGGGTATGTCCAGGTGACCCCTTTCACATTACAGTCATTTGATCAATTGTTAATACAAAAATATTGATATAAAAAATAGATCACAGTAAAGTCGAATGTGTTCAAGCTTACTTTAGAAAACGTTGTGTTTCTGTCAAAGATGTTGCAAAAAGAAATGATCAATTAAACATACATGCAAAACACAATTTGCAACTCTCTTCTGTTAACAATGTGTAGCCTCGTCTTTGTCTGGATTATTGAAAGTGTGCTCCATTGGAATGAGTGAAAGCCCAAGAAAAAAACATTCGTTTCTCAACAATGAAGCTACTTGTGAAGTTTCTTAACTTTGTTCTTCTTCCTGACAAATGTAATTTAAAGAATACAGTTGTTGATTTTCTATATTTTTCTTATTGTCAACAAATCTCATTAAAGACCAAAAACCAACACTGGATGTCATAAGTATTGTTTGAGTATCAAAGCCAGACTGTTAAACAAAAAGTATTAAACACATCAATGAGCCACACTGTGTGACATCTTCCTTCATTACACTCACAGACACTGTAGTTTATTTTGACTCAATCCCACACACACCGTCCTGCTGCCGACTTTTTCATGACATTTGTTGACAATACAAATACAAAATATATAAAGCCATATCTGTGACAATAATGAACAGAACATATTTAAAAAGCCAAACTTGGACGTCAACATCCAGCTGACCTCAAAACAGTCTCAGGAAACAAGAGTCACAAAGAAACTTTATATAGTTTTCAAGTATTCAAAACTGTTAAATAAGTACAAGATGTGTTCACATGATTTACATATCGGACAATATATGCACTGTCCATTTTTAATTCTCTTTACGTTCCCACTACCCACGCAACACGCTAAAATGTCCGCAAACTATTCACATTTGTTTTTCTTTTCTTTTTTTGCCTTTACTTTTTGAATCAATTGGTAATCTTGACAGCTGTCTAATGGACAAAGACCACACAGACGGTACACCTGGAACAGTTTACAGTGTAGGATGGAGACGTCCAACGAAGGGAAAGGACAGACTGAGCCAGGTTCAGAACGGTGATTAGCTGCTGGTGATATGAACAGTACATATTAACACAAGGAGAAGTGGGTTAACATTCAAACTCAGTTGATCCCTTGATCTATTGGATAGTTCATTAACTTCCACAACAAAGATAAAATAATATACAGAAGGACTGACGGTGGACTTGTGTTTAAGTGTTGCAATATTTCAAGGGGGCAGCGGATGGCTTAGCATTGTCACTCTTCATTGATTAGTTACAAATTTGGTCTAAATGTGTCAAAAAGCTCATTGTTAAGGCACCTAATGCTGTTGGATAGACAGTTTATTTCTACCATTTTTTGCAAACAAAAATAAAAGCATACGAACTCCTGTAAATAAATTAAAAAAACACAAGTAGGCTACAGACACAACTGATAAAATGTGTATTACTGATCTATAAATGTGTAGTTCTACAGAATGTTGGGCCTGTTGAAGTTAATGCTGCCACCATCTACTAATAAAGAGTCACACAGGACAGAAACTCAAACAAAATGATGAGGAAATAAGAGTAGCACCATAGAGAAAATAATACATGATTCTACGCTAGTTAACATTTCAGACAATGTGATTTTCCCTCCCCAAACGTTAGTGTCAATAGACATCTTTGTTGACTTAAAAAAATCAGATTAGGTCAATAAAAAATGAGACTGGACTTTGAGAGAAAATAAATGTTCATCTGTGGGACATGAGCCAGTCTTTCTGTACATTACTTTTCAGAATTTCAGATCCAAAAAGCATATAGGTAGCCTTTATGTATGAATTTGGTTTGATTTACCTTTGAACTACCATGTGTGCCATGTTACCATTATACAGTAGCTCCAAAGACAAACACTCATCCAGTTATTCTTGACTGTATTCTGATTATAAAACATTGTGTGCTTTTATTTCTTGGAATTCTGCAGCTTAATTAACTTAATTTATTTACAACGCTCTGGAGTCGATTCACTGGAAAAAACATTGTGCAACTCCATTATATCGTTCATGTCATGAATGTGTGACAACTGCAGGCAAACTAAACACACACTGTTGTTCCACATGCATAATGTTTCAGAATGATAACTCAGATTTTACTCTTTCATGTGAGATTATTGTGTCAGTGGTCGGCAGCACGTTTTGGGTGCATGTTAATAACATATATAAAACAGTCTGCTTCAACAACTCTTTCTATGGTGAATAAGATGATAGCACAGTTTTGTTTAAAGGTTTAACATTGCATGATTGAACTCTACAGAGAGACACATGATTAACTTACATAGTAAATAATGTTGATAATTAGTGAATTACTGAAATTCAAGTGGTTCTTTACCAGGAAAACTACTGGGATAATGAGAACATGGCACCTAATGAACTGAATGATCTTATAATGCCTCTGGACCAACCACACCACACTGTACGTTCAGCATGGTTCGCCACACAAAGATTACAAACTATGAGACAGAAATCAAAAGCTCAATAAAAACCTGCCTATGAGACAGAGGGGATAGTCACCATACTGTACACTTTCTACAATATCCATGTCCATTATGAATATAACAAGTGCATTCACTTAAAGGAATAGTTCAACCTAAAACAAATTCTCGTTTTTCACTTAGTGTCCGGCCAGATTATTCAGAAACAATGAGGACTTCCTGCAGCTTTCATTTAGCATAGAGTGCAGATTTAGGCTCCGTCTACACGTACTTGGATATTTTGAAAACAAATATTTTTTACCAGCATGACCTTCGTTTTATAAAATATCTCCGTCCACACTAGAATGCAAAAACGACTCCAAATGCTCGTCGGTGCTATGGCAAAACTGAAATATGACTTGTGTGGGATGAGGTTGCTGCTTAGCGTCACTTTACAATAGTCTACCGTTAGTCCGCAATTGTTTTTGTTTCAGACGCATGCTCATAACAAAAGGCATCGTTTCCCAAACGCTCCGTTTTACAGGTCCACACGGATACACAGTAACCACAGTTTAAAAAATATCCGTTTAAGTGACCTAAAACTCCGTTTGCATGGGAGGGGGCAAAAATGTAAATATCAGTTTTCTGTCCGTATACGTGTAGACAGAGCTGCCAGAAAAATGGACTTGGTGAGTAATCCATTTCTTAATTCAAGTAATTCGTTTTATAAGAACTCAAATTCCACTAGAAAATTAATAATGAACACAAGTGAATAACAGAGATTTGTTTTAGGTCAACAGAACCTTCTAGTAACGTCATTCAACATTTTCAGCAATTTTCTTTTTTTAAATTACTGTACTTCTTTTACATCAACACAACAGTTGATTAGCGAGTCATCTTTATTACAAGGGAAAGGTGGGAGTGATGAGCTCCACAGCTTATGCATTGAGCCTCAGAGACTGATCCTCTCTCCTCCTGGAGGAGATATCGATGTCTATTGAGTCTTTACCCACAATGAGTCGGAGGCGCTTTGCTGGAGGAAGTGGAATGAAATCGTCTTCAAACTCATTGTCGAAGTAGTCATCGTCGTCGTCATCCCTCCTCTTCCTCGTCATCGTCGTCGTCGTCTGAAGAGGACGACGGCTCCGCCAGGACCTTTGGGTCCGATGTCCACCATTTCTGGCCTCCATACTCTGGCCCATGTCCCCATTATAGGACATCTGGTCAGCCTTTGTCTGGGGTATTCTCCGTGCATCGTCCTCTCTCTTCAGCTGGATCTTCAGCTTGGTGGAGTTACTGTGGACCACAGGGGCAAAGCCGTTATTCAGCTTGGCTTATGTATGAGCTGCCTTTGTCCTTGTCGTGCTCCTTACTGAACTTGATGCTGATTTTGCTGGAAGAGGGCCGAGTGACCGTAGAGGCAGAAAGGTTGGAGGAGCCAATGGGGTCATTGGCGTCATTGGTCTTGCTACTTGCTGCTGTCCCTCCGCCGGCGGAGCGTCAGTTTGGGGGATGCCCGTGTTGTTTTCCAGGATTAGCTGAGCGTCGTATCGTGTGATCTGACGCTTCTTTTTCCCCTTGTCCTGTGACCGGCAGCCACTTTTACCCTTTTCCCTGCGAAGGGATTTGCTGCAGTTGGAAACCCCGTTGTAGTCCCTGTGCCGGTCGGCAAAGCTCAACAGCACATTACCACAGTCTGAGAAGTTAGCGGTGTGGGTAGCAGCCACCGGCAAGAACGGCTCACCATACGAGTCCTCACATTTAATTGTCCGTGTCAGCCGTTTCTGCCTGTGCACGAGCCTCTTCTGGCATAGCCAGAGTCTAACGCCGGCTTGCTCCAGTCCTACTCCATGGCGGAGGTACTCCTCCATGTCAGCTGGCTCTGTTTTAATGACCACTCCACCAGGGACTGGGCTCAGGCCGTCCATAGCACTGGGCTCCAGCTTAACGCCAGCCGCAGTTTCTTGGGCCGTTACAAGGGTCCTTGTGGACCTGCGAGTTCTGTACGTCGAACACTGGCTGCCCTCACTGCCTTGCACATGTGGTAGATTGCCATTTTCCTTGGCAGCATGACGGGTGAGGCAGCCCGCTGGCCTAATGTCTGCTGAACCAGCTCCTGTCCATCCTTCTCCTTCTTCACGGTGACACCTTTCACAGCGACACCTTTGAGTCCCTGAGACCAGCTGGCAAGTCTCTCCTTTGGCCAATGCCTTGGGCTCTGCACCCCTCCTGCGACTCCGCAACTGGACTTTACTTAGTGAAGGCTTGGATTGGGATTTAGTCTCTTTGGTACCCTGTTATTGTTCACACGACCTTGTTTTGAACATGAGGTAGTAAGGGCTCTTGACAAAGTCTGTCTGGATTGAGTCCTGTTTTTATACTTCAGGCAGAAGATGATGTTCTTTTCTGGCAGCTGGTGGGAAAAGATCAAAGTTGCACATAATATATTTATAACATTTTCAGAAACCCACCTACACTGTTGGCTGGATATTTACAAAATCAAAATATATATTTGACTCAGTGCATCAACAATAATAATAATATAACTATACTGAGAATGAAAGAATAGTTACATATAATTTCCTCAAATAAAACAGATTTCTTCCACACTTTACAGTATAAAGTCTTTATGCATTCCAGCTCTTATAATAACTTTATGTACTTAATCAATACATTTGTAGAATGCTACCTTTACGACACTGCGCTGCCAGGTGAGATTTCTTCTCTGCTCCCAAGTTATTGAGTTTGGGATACAGAACATGGCAACATCGTTTAATATTTAATAGACTCTTACATTGATGTGTTTTTGGCATTTCCTGAGAGTCAACGTCGGTGTGGGAGCCTACAGAGTGACTATCTGAGCTCCTGTTTCCTTCCCCCAGCTCTCTTCAGCCTGTTGAGACGCTTGTCCGTCTCCCCCGCAACCCGTACTTGCCTGTTGATTACTGGCACTTCCACTGGCAGTCCAGCTTTGGATTTGAAAGCACCAGTGCCCCGTCTGCACAACAAATAAATGAATAGATGACTCATTACTGAAAGGTGAGTGAAGAAATTTGAAAAATGTAGCTTTACTTGTGAGTGAATATTACGGTTTATTAAACAGCTTAGTTGAATACTCAATTGTGATTGGGTCAATTACAGCATTTTATAGTATTCATAGCAGCGGTCTGCTAAAGAAGAAATAAAAGACCATATTTTTTGTGCCAAAACTATTGATTCATTTAGTAAGTAGCTGCGTAATAAGCGAGATAATGTACAGCCAGCGAGCCATTATTGCAAAATTTACCTGGATAGGGTGAGCAGTTGACGTCGGGGTCTAGAATCATGACCGACTGGCTGCACATTATCCCTTACACAAAGTTAATATTTCATGTATTGGCTCAACGCACCTTAATTAAATTCTTACTAAAAATTAACCAAACTATGACACTGTCGTCTTTATTAATGGCATATATAAATATATATAAACCCATACTGTACATGCAACTCCTTCAAGACATTCTGTAAAGTGTATTTGTTGTAACACATACCGTTCACATGTATAGCATTCACAATATTCATTGTTTTCCCCAAAAAACCCGTCTCCGTAGTAACAAGAGATTTCCTCTCCTGGTTCAATGTCCCTCAAAACCTTCACACAGGCTGTGTCCCGTCCTGTCGATACAAACTAACAACAAATAGAAAAGTGTTCATTTAGAGCTTCCCCATTGAAGAGAAACTGATCAATAATTGATTTTATTTTTTTTTTCCTAAGAGACTTTTTATGAAGAACCTACCTTGCAGTTTGGTCGACAATCTGAACAAAGAAGGAAGACAATAAAATTAGTATGCTTATGAAGAATTCTGGAATAGTGGAGATAAAAAAATGTTTGCATTGAATTGTTCACAAGAAACCAATTCCCCTAAGACAGGAGTGTCAAACTAATTTTGGTCAGGGGCCACATACAGCACAATTTGCTCTCAAGTGGGCCGGACCAGTGAAATCAGAGCATAACCTATAAATAACGACAACTGTAAATTGTTCGCTTCTTCTTAGTGCAAGAAAGTACAAGTACATTCTGAAAATGTTCAAATTTAATTAACAATCTTTTTACAAAACATAAACAACCTGACATTTCTTAAGAAAAGAAGGAGCAATTCCAACAATATTATGCCTCAGTTTATCATTTACACATGTGCATTACAACTTACAGATCACAATGTAGCTATAAAGGCACAAAACATTTTGTCACAGGCATCTGGAACAGTATTTTACTTTATGATCAAAACAACTAATTTTTACACTTTGCAGTCATCCTGCGGGCCGGATTGGACCCTCTGGCGGGCCGGGTTTGGCCCCGGGCCGCATGTTTGACACCCCTGCCCTAAGGCATCTCATCATGTTGTTACAGCACTAATGACACCCGACCACAAGAAACTATGACGACTAGTACCGTGATTGATGAACGCAGCTGGTCCCAGCCAGAGCTGCGCACAGTTCTTGCGGGTTGAATACATGACGCTGAAGTCATTCTCCCCGTGCCGGAGCAGCATGTTTTCCTCACTCTCTGAAAGCTCAGCAATGCATCCCACAGGTACTCGATCTTGTCATTTCTTTTCCTGTAAAAGAACACAAGGTTGAACGGTTTGTTACACACTGCAACAGTAGGCTGCATTACCTTGTGTCAAAGTGCTTCACACATACAGCCATATAGCTGCCGCGTATCCAGAACAGCCTTTATATGTGCAGGCTAATGCAGATCATATTGATGCATCAAAACAAAGACAAAACTACAACAGTTAAATGCATTTAATAGGTGGTGGCTAATGAGAGTAGCGTGTAGACTAGTGGTGCCGTTAGAATCACAAACTACAGGTGGCAGCATGTTCTCACCATTCTTTTGTTGCCACAATTTTAGCTCCATTTTGCTCTGATGAATAGCGATTACAAGGGAGAATCTCAAACCCGCTGTCTGTGGCAAACATCCGCAGATACACAAATACCTGCGCAAAACATAAAAGTTAGTCATCCAGTTTTTTTTGCAATGCTGAAAGAGAAACGAGAGATCAAAGATTATGCTTTTTACATGTTGCTTGAAGAGCTTTTCTTGAGCTTTCGTCTTGTGGACAAAAAGATTTCGGGACCAGTCTCCAGTTGTTAAAGCTCTGAAAGCTTTCTCCAAGTTGTCGTGTTTCTTGAAGCGTTCTATGATTTCCTTCAGCTCCTCTTGTCTTCCCTTAATTGGTCGAAAA
>NC_041357.1:7181339-7233839 GCF_900634415.1 Cottoperca gobio
GGCTTTCACAGAGCTCTACATTCTGGACTGGAGGTTGTGAACATGACAAATGCATTTATACACTTCTGGTAGGATAAAAAAAGTTCTTGAAACAAAGGCTTTGTTACATTTATGAGTGCCACGGAGCCACTTCGTGCTGCAGCTGCTGAGTGAATAGAAACATGTCAGCTTCAGGAATGTACACAATGATTCAATTAATATATTAGCTTAAAAGTTGTTGATTATGGCAAGTTTCTTTTAAATAAAACCATATGGAGGATACTATACACAGCAGATGCTGTGCAAAAATGTGCAACAAGTCAAAGGACAAAAATAGAAACATGCTATTCTAATTATTCCCACAGAAAGCTTTCAACAGTCTGGAGCACATTATCAAGGCAGTGAATGTGATGAACGGAGACAAAGTCTTAAATGTTGTTAAAATGAGTCACGGACACAAACGGAAGCACCGCAGGTTAATCTGTGCCGTTTTGACCCAGTTCACACAGACTTTGAAACCATCGATCCACTTTGAACTGCCCCAGCGGTCCAAGGGAACAAGTCCCTGTCACAACACAGAGCTCACCATTCACCGCTGTGTGTAGAAATGATGCAGCAGACACCTCGCCAACACACACAAAGACAGTTGGCACACAATGACCAGAAAATACATAACACAAGAGTGATACTGAGCTCTTCTTTACGGAGAGTGAATACGGCGGTGTTTCTCCTTACCCTGAGACTTTACATACCAAACATACAGTATGATCACCTATAAATTAGGATACATTTGTTCCATGCAAACATCTATTTCTCATATTTAGATATACATTTTTTTCAGCATATACCTATAATCAATAATGACCGACACTGATAAGATTACAGTAAGTAAAATAAGTTTATGCACACCTGAGGGTAAAATATAGTCGCTACCACAGTGTTTTCGTGCTTTTGTCTTGTCATTAACCCTTTCACAGTTTGCTTTCAGTTCATGAAAGTGAATCTTGCAATGGAGTTCTTCTGAAACTCTACACCGGTGACGACATTTTGGCTTTCTAGTCACGGTGCTGGCTTGTTGTTCTTGTTCTTGTTCTTGTTCTTGTTCTTGTTCTTCTTCTTCTTCTTCTGTGTTCATTTGCGGATCGCAAACCAACCTTAAAAGGGTCCACAGTATAGCTAGTTGGCAACTATCCATAAACAAATAAACATTGACAATGTCTGCATATGTTTGATGAGTTTGGGAATTTGTACTTCTTGGAGGTGCAACACTTTTAAAACATCCGGTGGCAGGATATCTTTTCTTTATTGGAAGGCAACTATTCTTTTTGATGTTCTGTGAATTTTGGTCTCTGTTTTGTTTAGTTTTTTTTACAACAAATGTTAATTACATTACAAAAAAAATCATTTTCAGTGTATATTCTTTATATATTTACTGCAGTTATTCATGTTACCAGAAGTCTGAGACATTGTTTACAGCTTAAAAATGTTGGTGATGATTAATGGTTTGTGTGATGATGTAAGAGCTGTTTCAAACACCAAAGTAAGGGGGGAGAAACAAACACAATACGAGGCTTAATTGAGTTGTAATATCCAAACAAACTCTGTCAAGTCTGTTCGTTGCTTCCTCATTTTAACGTTCATCCTCCGCCTCGTGAAGCCTCTGGTTGTACCAGGCACAAGAACTCAATGAGGAAAGTAAACGAAAGATCAGAGCAGGTTTCTTATTCTGAGCCAGGCTGTGTATTGGCAAGAATCTAAAGTTACGATACGCATCATGACACAGGGGTTAAGATTCAGTATATTGCGATATATAACAATACTGAAGGCAAGGGGGTATAATGCGAAGCTTTTAAAATCTAATGTGGATCTGCACAAAACTTTGTATTCAAGAGTGAAAGAGTTATACGTTTTTTGCTTGTATATAATATTGGTTTCAGCACCTTACGTTGTGCAGTGTGATTTTATTACAATATCACATTTTAACCGCCGTTTTCTTCATCCAGTTTCCAGCTGACATCACGTGTTAAGATTTAAATACATATAAATCAAATTAGTCACCGTACATGCCTACGTCCTTCTCCCCAGAAGCTCATGCAATGTTTGCTACGATTTTAACTTTTGCATATTGCTACTATATGACATGACAGTTTTGACAAAGAAATGAGGCCGTGTCTCCTCATTATAATGACATGTTTTTCTTCTGACAGAGACAGCATTGAAGGCGTCAGTCAGACATCTCGTCCACGACACTTACACTCTTTGATTCATGAAAGAACTGTGTAGGAGGAGCATGGGGCAACAACAACAACAACAACAACAATAAACTCTATTGTTGTCACTCTTCCCTCGCTGTTCTTTTCAACAGAATCTATTTGTAGCCCGAAATTTAAATCTCATATTAGGAGAGCAGAGATGAACAAAAGAGGCAGTTATCTGACACTGCTTTTATATGTTTATCATTTACAGTTTAATATCGGTCAACTTGTTCCTCACACAGGCAGCTGGTGTCTGTCAAACTACAGGCATTGTCTCTCTCTAAAAGAATAGTTTGCTTGTTTGGTTCCCTGCCGCAACTTTGATGGAAAGATCGATACTCTCATGTCTGTGCGTCAAGGCGAGACACTACAGGCAAAAACATCGTGTTTTCATTGCACTCATCAATTTTGAGTATTGGAACTATTTTGCTTCCATTAAATGTCTTCTTCAAACTAGTAGAAAGAAAACATCCAAAATACACATTTATGTGTTTATTTCACTAACTTTGATTCTTTTAAATGCCCCTTCACATCCTCTCCCCACCTGACAACAACCCCACTTACAACACTCTTTCAATAATACAACAACTCTCTCCCCTCACAATCCCAGTCTTGCCTGGGACACCAAACAATGGCTGCTTTCAGACAAACAATTTTCTCGTCCTGTAACAAAAGGAGAAACTCGACACACAGCGAGTTTGCTCCGGCTTTACATTTCCTCTGCACAATAAAAACAGCAGCGGCTGTTTGAAAAGATGCCCTTTTCTCACCTGAGACTTTGTTTCAGAGACACAGACACGACTGTTAGCTTTAGACGATGTAAAGATGTTTACACACACTTTGTGACGTAACTAAAACCTGTTTTGAAAAACATTATTGATGCATCTACCAGCTATTTCTCAATGGGTATTTTGGTCTGTAAAAACATTAGAAAATAGTGGGAAATGTCCTGCACAATTTTCCAGTTCACACATTCAATTTACTTGACTTTTTCTGACCAACAGTCCAAAAGTATTCTGTTTACGATCATAGAGAACAACAGAAAAACAGCAAATCCGTCACATTGTAGAAGCTGAAGACCAGTGTTGGCATTTTTGCTTTAAAAAGTGGTTAAAATGATTAATCATCTCATGTTCAGCCCTGTGTTAGATACTCATAATGTGTAGATAATGATGAAACTGAGTAGTGGGGAAAAGTAAACAAGTATAAAAAAACATAGGAGCCCGACCCCTAGGTTGGAAACCTGTACAACCACTATTAACCATCTAATAATGTAATAAATGATAATAAAAGAAACTCTCACAAGCGGACATTTTTCTACACTATGAATACTTTAAGTGTATAGAGCCAATAATACTGCACTATTAGTACTTTCACATCAATGTAAGGAGTATTTATACATTGTGGTATGCTACTTTCTGATCTACCAATGACACTGATCAATATTTCGAGAGTGAAGTCATTTTTTAAGAGACGATCCTTCCAGTTAGTGCTGCAGTGACAGCAACTTGTCTGCTTGTGAGTGAAGATGGTGGGTAAGGGTAGAGGGTGAGGATGGTGGGTGAGGATGGTGGGTGAGGGTAGAGGGTGATGGATGGTGGATGAGGATGCGTGGGTGAGGATGGTGGTGTGAGGATGGGATGGATGAGATATGGTGGGTGAGGATGGTGTGGGTGAGGATGGTGGGTGAGGATTGTGGGTAGGGTTAGGATGGTGGGTGAGGGGTGGGGGTGAAGGTAGAGGGTGAGGATGGTTGGGTGAGGATGGTGGGTAAGGGTAGAGGGTGAGGAGGGTGGATAAGGGTGTGGAGTTGAGGGTGGTGGGTGAGGATGGTGGGTGAGGATGGTGGGGTGAGGATGGGGTGGTAAGGGTAGTAGGGTGAGGGTGAGGGGTGGGTGAGGATGGGGGTAAGGGGTAGAAGGGTGAGGATGGTGGGTAAGGGTAGAGGGTGAGGATGGTGGTTGTATACAGAGTAAGAATGAAGAAAAGGGGGCGGCACTAAAACCAAAGCGAGGTTCAGCCTGAGCACGTCAGTGAGTGGACCCCACCCACCACCTTAATGAATTCTATGTTTGACCACTCGGTGGAGGCAAAACCAGTTTGTTTCTTCAACTGAAAGGAGCAAGCTGTTCAGGTTTCCATGACGACGCAGCAGCAGGGAAGGTGGGGGTGGTGTGGAAAATGCAGTCGCTCAAATCTCATGCTTGTTTAGAGCCAAACCCAGGCACTCACTCCCACATTGAAGCATGTAATCAGAAATATCTGCTTGGTTTCTACTGAGCCTGAACAAGTTTCATTTGTCCTCTAACACTCAAACTCATCACTGCTATCTGTAAACACTGACTTCTGACTTGACAGAGCTTCTTTATCGATTAAATAAAAACAAAAACTTTTGCAAGCATATTTCATGCACATTTCTTGGCATATTTAAGTACCTAGTTTTGTTCTCATGCTGAAACCTGTCATCTTTTTTTGTTATCTTTCTTTGAAAGAACCACACAAATCCTGCACGCTGTCGATCACATTGTTGAACTACCAACTCACTCGGAGAGCGCAGACCTCAGCCAAGGCCGCATACATAATTGTAAAATAATGTGCATTTCAGCCCCTGTTTTTGGATCTGCTTCAAAATATAATGGGTTCTTCTCTGCTTCATGCTTCACCCTTTCACCAAGGTTCATGAAAATTGGGCGAGTAGTAATCCTGCAGACAGACAACAGACTGAACCGAGGTAATAAAGTGAGTCGAGTGATCAACACTGTGCGAGGATAAGACCGATTTTCCTCTTTGTCATAAAAAAGACAATATTGAAGATATATCAGGCTTTCACACACACACACACAGTTTTTGTCTTTTAATGTGAATTATTGACAATATTAAAGTAAATTCTATTTGTCAGGGAAAATAACTAAGTTTAGAAACTTCCCTGACAGCAACAGCCCTTCAGCACAACTGAACCATGTTGTTTTTGTGGAGGAGAAATGTGAGCAGCTTGAATGGCTCAAACCTTATTAAACCCATAATTACCCTTCAGGGCAACTCCACCAAACAGGGTAAACAGGTTATGGAATCACTGTGAGTGAGTCTCTGCCGGAGACAGACTTTAGATGACATGCAACTCTCTTTTTTGTGAGAAACATACAGAATTGGGTTTTCCTACATTTTTCCTACATGGTGTCGGGTTAAACTTGTCGTGTCAAAGATCTCAGAATGCAGATGAACTGGTTCTTGAGGGTGAATCTGAAAACATTCATGTCCGACAGACATCCAAACAGCTGCTAACTCTGGCAGAATCCCTTCAACAAGACACACTTTTATGTTCCCCGTGTATGGAAAGGTAATTAAGGTCACGCTGCAGTGAAGCTCGACCTGCAGCTGGACTGATTTACAGCCTCACAAGTTGAGGAAAAGATCCACTGATGTACGTGGGGGGACAGGAGGGGGGACAAATCTGAAATATTGACTGATACCACCATGCACAACACTGACCCACATTTCCATCCGTGACACAGACCGGTCAGAAGAAGAGCTGGATGTTGTGTAAGTTTGACAAAGTATTGCTCCAACATGGGTCAGTCAGGTTCCCCTGGGGGTTTCATTTCAGACCTAAAACGAACAGTCGATCAATTGATGCCACTATGTTGATAATGGATTAAAGGTTTAAGTCTTTTTGCCAACCATTAACTTGGTTCAGCTTCTCCAATGTGAATAAACATTTCTAAAAAACACAGTATCAACAGAAAAAGGCAAAACAAGCCATATATAAAAAGGTCAGAAAATAAGTGAAATGAGTGAATAGTTACAAATACACAGCAACAAAAAGAGAATAAAAACAATCAAAAAGGTTCCAAATATATCTGTGAGATTCAACTATTTTAATTTTAGTGAATTCTTATCAAAATCTTTTTAATTGTTACAATTTATTTCGCTTGTCTGTGTTTCCTATCACTGTAACTGAATATCCTTGAGTTTCGGGCTGTTTGTTGTTGTGTATAAAATCTGCTAAATAATTACAGTATATGTTCTTTTATGCCGCTGTTATGTTGTTATTGGAAGAAAAATGGAAAGATAAGATCGCTAATATTCATCAACGTGAACTGTATCCAACAATAATGTGCAATAGAATTTGAACTATAGCCTGATAAATCTACCAGGCTGACAGAACGGCCGACATCAGATTATTTTGTATCGTGTATACTCTGCATGTCGGCTGAGGAGTAACAAGGAACTGCAGTACAGAAATGCCAAATGAAGTCCCACAAGAACAATGACAGAATCAGTCGTTTCAGTAAGTGCCGTAAAGCAACATGCGCTTATATTCAAGTGACAGTGCACTCCTAGTGGTCGTAGTAACTATGACAGGGACAACAAGACATCGGACTTTAACCCTAGACCGCTGTTTGTTTCCCGTTTCTTACCAACAATTAATGTTGTTTTAAAGCACGTCAACGATCGTAACCGAACCTTAAAGCGTTTCTTGTTCTAACCGTGACGACGAACATCCCCTGACCTTCATTTAGTCCTTATTTTAACCTGAAACATGATCTTTCTCTAGACCTAACAAAGTCCTAACCATCACGTTATAAAACAGGTTTTCAACTGTAAGGCTATAACAGTTTTTGAAGGAACAAAATAAATGGTGTTGTCTTGCTGATGGGGACGTTAGATCAGAAAATGGGAGTGGACAAATTATGAATTTTATTTGGAGGAGTTGTTGGAAAATGTAACTGCTTTTCGTGGCCTTACATTATCTTTGGGTTTTGGATTGTTGACAAAAATCCAAAGAGATTTTAAGATGTCACTTTGGGCATTTATCACTATTCTATGGCCTTATGGATAAAACAATAATACACAGAATCATGAGCTGAAGCTTTACTTTGGTTACCAGCATGGAAGTCCTGCTCTCAACCTTTATTTCCTCTGCACATGTTTTTTCATTTAATTTGATTGCTCAAACATGTTTCTGTGTGTTTCTAGCTCTTTAACTAAAGCCAGTTCTGTATCCTAGGATAAGACTTTTATTTAATAAAGTTTGAGTGTCCCATGATGGTTTCAATCACCAGTTACCACAACAGGAACCAGAACCATTTCTGCTACACTAAATTATGTTTTTTAGACTTGTCTATACTCTTTGGCTTTTTCTAGTGAAATATGGAATTGTTTAACCCCTTTGGTGCCTCTAAAAGTAAAATCAAGTAAAAGATTACACTGTGGTCACAACCAGGAGACACATGCAACCAGTAACAAGCAGATATCTGTTTGTTTTAAGGGGTCACAAGCAAGCAATGGTTCCCCATGTGATTAAAACCCACTTGAAATCAATAAACCCTTTAACTTTTGATCAAATGTTGTCTTAAAGAATAGATATATCAGCAGCAGCAGCTCTGTGTGAAGGTACAAATTCCAGTTAGGGTCAAAGTCGGTCAGTTGATCAACTTTACCTTCAGTTTCTGTATACACCAAATTACAAGCAGGAAACAACAGTTTTTAATCAGAACTGACCAGTAGTGTTTGTCTTAAAGTACTTTAAATAAGTTTTTAAAAGTTCAGACATACTTTGATTTATTCACGTGATCTTTAACTTGTGTTGTGTATTTTCCTACAAGAGCCTCGAAGACACTTGGAGACTAAAAAGTACTTTAAATAAGAGTATTTCAGTCCAATTTAAAAGTTGAGACTTGTATTTGAGTGTCTCACGAAGTGGCCTAACAAGTGGTGCGGTAGTGAAGCTCCTCAATGTGTCATATAGCCCACATAAATCATCCGCACAGGCGCCACATCATCAGTCCTGTTTACTCAATCAAAGTCATAAACATCTTCAAAATGTGGCCGTTTGGCATAAACTACCGATCAATCGACAACATGATGATCGATCTGAACCCGATCACCCGATCACCCGAGCAGCCCACCAGCCTCGTGTTCACAAAAAAATCATGAATTAAGAAAAGCAGCTTCCGTTTGCAAAGCAAGAGTCGCAGTCGTATGTTTACTTACTTGTTTTGTTGTGTTTTAAATTAAACTGCGGAGAGAAGTGTTGTCTGCGGAGAGCAGTGCGGGTCAGTGCGGGTCTGTGCGGGTCCTGAGTGCGCTGTGAGCTGTGCGCTGGTGGGACTGAGTGACCTCCGACAACAAAGCAGTAGTAGCAAGTCTGCAAACTGAAGAGAAGACGGACAGGCAGCAGCAGAGTCTCCTCCGGTCCCCACCATGTGGCAGATATGGGAATTAACGAGTCAAATAATGCCCTACTTTAACCCCTAAATCCCCGCAGAGCACGCAGCAGCATCACGGAACAAGAGAGGATTAAAAACAGGCTGTTCTGCAACAACACACGTGTTTATTAACTACAAATAACAGAGGATATTGTGGAGTTAATCCATCGAATTATTATTTATTTTTGGCCAAATGTTTTTATCGACTGACCTGAATTATTTATCAGATAGCCTACATGAATGATACACACTAATACAGTAGTTTACTGTAGGCCTATATATATTTAGGCTATAACATGCAAGCATTGTTATTACCAGCATCTGTGGAAGTGGATTAGGGCCACATGTGAAGACTGTATTTGAGTTCTGATTAATGACTTTATTTTCTGAACTCAAATACATTTTTCACATGTGGCCCTAATCTTCTTCCATAAGCATCAGTTGTGGAATGCAACAAAGTAGATCCTACATGTGCTCAAGTAGTTTATTACTTAAGCACAAATCTGAGGTACTTTTCATGCCACTTTATACTTCTTCTCCTCTACACCTCAGAGGGACATATTGTACATTTGTATCCACTGCATGACACCTTACAGTATCAGTCAAAAGTTAGGTTACTTTACAAAGTACAGCTGGAAAGATTAACCATTAGAATATTTTATTGGAAACTATAATTTATCATGTGAAATTATGTCATGGTTTCAGCTTCACAAATGTGAAGATTTGCTGCTTTTCCTTTTAATCATTTTATTAATGTTAATAATTGTAATGCATTAGTAAGAATGTTTAGGTTTGGACTGTTGGTAATACAAACAATCGATTAATGCAGGAAATAATCAACAGATTAATCCATAATGAAAATAATCATTAGTTATAAATAGTTCAAAATGAGCTCCACCTCAACCAACTGCAACAGTAAAATCCTGCTTTGACATTAATGCAGGAGTCGTAATCATGATATAATATGCAATAGTATTACAGTCACAGGGGACATTTTTCATTGGACATTTCTTTACATTATATCTTCAAGATTATACTCACATACTTTTTACGTAACATTTTCAGTGCAGAACTTTTAGTTTTAAGTTGAGGTATTTCTACAGTGTCGTAGTATGGTGTATACTCTCAGTCTTAATTTGATTTATATTTATACAGTTATATTATATTTCATTATATTGTCAGGTGGGGAGATAAACTTTTTTTAATGTATTGGTCTCAAAGTAGTCAAATTGAAATATGCTGACTTTAGAAAAACACGGAAATCAACCAATTAAATATCCACCAAGAGTAAAACCTTTCATATTTACAGAAACAATAATAATTCAGGTTCAAACAGAGTTAGTATTTCTGTTGTGTGCAGCAGATTACAGTCCTGTACTGCTTCAGCAGCTCAGCACCATTCAGTCAGTGTGAAGGAGGAGGAGGAGGAGGAGGAGGAGGAGGGTGGTGGTGGTGGTGAAGTCAGGGTCAGTCTGACGAGTACAATGCTCCTCCACACATCACAGCACATACAGTCAGTTCAGCTCAGTGTGAGGGAACATGGGCCTATAAATGGCGTTATTCTGCATTAGCGTACAGTTGTGTTCACAGACACAGCTAACTGTCTTTGTGTGTAAAGTGTGTGTGTGAGGCAAAGCGAAGGACAGAAGACACAGTTTCTCTCATGGACTTCAGATGGTTTCATAACAGAGGAGTGACGCTGTGGATCAATGACACTGTGACCTCACACTCACAGCCAGGATTCATTCTCTCAAGGGGGTTACGTCGTATCACAGTGGCCTCATTTATTGCTTCTTTTACTAACCCACCAAAAGAGACGTCACAGTCACAGTGAAGTACTCAGATCCTTGAGTGGTTTTTAAAGGGAAACTACTGATTTTACACAAGTCTGTTTCCAGGTTTTGGGGAGTACAACTACACACGTGAAACTAGAATGACCTCCTCACTGTTGTAAGCCTCCGTGCAACAGTCAAGTTGCAGTTCACATCCACATCTGTCCAAAATGTCATCACTTCATCATTTTATAATTTTATACATTTGTGGGAAATTGTCATAATTATCGTATGACTTCTTGAGTTTAACAAAATTAGAAGAAATTCGCTCAAGACCTTGAGCGAATTTCTGAGATATCGTGTTCATGAGAATGGGATGGACATGAGGTCACGGTGACATTGACCTTTGACCACAAAAACCTAACCAGTTCATCCTCGAGGCCAAGTGGACGTTTCTGCCAAATTAAAAGAAATTCCATCAAGGCGTTCCTGAGATGTGGCCACAGGAATGGGACAGACGGCCTAATGGACAACCTGAAAACCTATGCAGCATGTCAAAACTACCAGGATGGTCACAGTTCGTATTCTGAACCACAATCCTCGGAACAGCGGATATGTGAGCAAGAGGGTCAAAGTTCAAGGTGCAATTTTATGATGCATGTCCCAGTTGTAAACATACTGAGAGACAAAGTACACACTTTGTAAGGGCAAATGCAGTACATACTAAAAGAAAAAGTGATTTAGACTGTTGTAAAATCGGGCACACTCTAGAACCAGCTCCTTGAGATCAGACTCTTATCCTCTTAACATTTGTAAAGTGTCTTTTCACAGAGTTTGTGCCCTGAATGTACTTTTATCTGTTAAGGCGAGGAGTTAGTCTGAAAGGTAAATTTATCACCTGTAATCTTTACATTCTTATGGACATACTGTGCATTTTATACAGCATATCTTTAATGAAATAAGCTAAATGTTACAGCCCGACCCACAAACTAAATACTTAAGTAGATTAATTTTGCTGCGAGGAGCACGGTACAGTTGAGAAAAATAAAACTGACCAGACATGTTTAGGATTTATTAGAGCAGAAATCACATTTAAAATAGTAAACACTTCCACACATGTTCCCTGTAGATTACAGAACACTAAGCTCCTGCATCATGTTTGGTTGTACCTTCGGGGTGTAGCAATTTAGCCAGGCATTAGTGCATATTAGGTTGTCAAATCACAACCCGACAAATCGGTCAGAGATTTAAAACTTCGTTCTGCAGTTTTCAATTCACAACATAGTCAAATACAGTTTGCGTAAATGTTATCCATATCAAACTTGGTTTCAGGATTAACATTTTAGTACTAGTTAAATGGTTTTATTCCAGACCACAGCGCAATTAAAAGCAGGAATTTAACTTTCTGGCAAGTGAAACTTGTTATCCAAAGTTTAGATTTTATGCTGTTTTTTGGCATCCTTGGAGGAAGTTAAATAAGCTAAACTAAGATATAATTAAGGTACACCACAACCTGCATGATGCACAATATATGGAAACATGGTCCAGGTGAGCAAATGACAACAGAAAGAGAACAAAATCTAGTATAAAGTTTCACAGATTTATCCAAGTCCAGTCCAAAACAAGGTTTCAAATAAAATGTCCACTCCCACAGTAAAATATTGTAGTGTCCAGAAAGTTTGTCACTTAGCAAGACTACTGTTGGAAACTAGTTTAAAAACAGGAATGCATTTATAAAAACACAACACACAGGCAGCTCAGGAAGGCTGCTAAATGTCCAACAGTGGCTTAAAACTAGAATTTGGCGTAGCACTAAGATTTAAAAGCGATGAAAAAGTGGCCAAATGTTTGAACAAATCACAAAGCTGTGATGAAAAATTTAAAAACATTTTATTAAAAATCTACAAGTTTCTCCACAGATTGTGATCAATCTAAAATAAAGTGCTGCAAGTGAAATGTCCAATGATGAGATGTAAAAGTTCGCCTCAAGGCTTGTCCAGCAGCGCAGCCGCCATGTTCTTAATGATGGACGACTTCAGCTGAGGGATGAGGCCGATCTTCATCAGTTTGCTGCTCGAGTACTTGTTCTTGACGGCCTGCAGAGGAGCAAATTATTAAGTTTCATTTAACACTGAAATTATTGTGCTTTCTGTAATTCAACTCACCTGGAACTTAGTCTTCCCCTCATTTACCATCACAACGTTTTTGGCGATGTGCTGCATGATTGGCTTCAGGTGGACGGCGTCATAAGTGGAGTAGTGCTGCTGTGTAGAAGACTGACGAGACACAGCAATTATAGAAACCTCATGGAACAAGTTGTTGAAGTGTCGCTGCTCGGTTAGTTCACTCACCCACGGCAGCCCGTCAAGCAGCAGCTGGGACAGAGCGAGTGATGCAGCAGCAATCTCAGAGGGGCGATAGTGCACCATGTCGTAGTCCAGGAGGGTCAACTCCATCAGATACTTGGCCAGCGTGTGTCTCTCTACATCAGACTGAGACAAACATCCAACCCACTGAGAACTCGAAGGGACATTTTACAAATTCCTGCCAGTGATCATTTCAGCACAACAGCAGTCTAATGATGCGTGTAAGCATTAGTCGACAGACCTGGCTACTCCGCTCAGTTATAATAAAATGCAAGAGACAATCCTACACTACCCAACAGCTTTACTGCACGGCATTTCAAGCAGAGACAGTATTATTGTTAGACAACTGGCCTACAAATGACTGCCAATCTCTAAAATATCATTTGGACTTCATAAACATGCTGTGAATAATGACTCTTGTGCAGTCTGTTCATTGAAAGTTCAACGCTCAAGTCTACACACGCAGTGAACTGATAAAGACACGGTTAAACTTGTCACCGTTTATACAGTACAATCGTGATGAAGACAAGTTTCAATGCGATTCAAAGTGTAAGAAGTACAGCCCCACATCAAACTGACACAAAAACTCACATCAGCCACCTTGGAAGCCCGTCTGAGGAAGTGTAATGGAAGAGGACGTCCCAGCTCAAAGTTGAGAGTCCTCAAAACCAGCTGCTCCATCTCCAGAATCTGAGGCCTGGTAAACGCGTTGTCTGTGATGTAGGCAAAGTCTCCCACCTCTGGGGCGTACATCTCTTCATATTTACAGGCCACCAGCATGGCAGTCACGCCAACAAGCTGCAGCTTTCTGCGAGAGACCGGTTGGACCTGCAGCACAGCGGGGAAACGGTTTCACACCGCTCACCAAAATAAAGACAAAGACCGTTTAGACAGTTCTTACCTGCAGAAAACGATCCAGGACGGCAACTGTGAGGTACAGAGTCTCCTGCAGCAGCTGGAACCTGGAGTGGACCTGGACCAGCCAGTCGACCAGCAGCGCTCTCATGCGTTCAGTGATTTCATAACCCTGCATGTAGTTTGCTCGTACAGCCTGCTGCACCTGTGGAGACAGTGTTGTAACACAGAGTTCTGCAGGGTGACAGCAGAGTTTGGCTGATGGAGGGAATCATTTACCTCCAAGACATGTAGATAATTATAGATATCTTTAACATATTCTGAGCAGAGCTGCGGCAGGTCTGAGTCCTGCTCGTCGACGTCCTGCACAGTGAGCAGCGCCTCAGAGAAAGCCTGGCATAGTTCCTCCTCCTCCTTCATGGACACATCAGCAGACTCCTCTGAAACTGTGGGGAGAGGATCTGCAGGTGCTGGGGCCTCAACGAATGCTTTCATCACAGCTTTAGGGGCACTAGATGGTTTCACTGAGGCTTTGGCTGAAGCTTTGGCTGGTCCGGTCCTCTGAGGAAACTAGTTGTGTTAATTCAGGAATAGGTATTTGAATATTGGGCTGTAAGGCTTCTTAGAGATTTAAATAAATGAGACAGTTTCAACTGTACACTTAACTGTGCTCTTAAGCTGTAGTAGTTAGACAGATGAGACAGATGAGCGTTTAAACTCCAACAGTGAAAGCTTAATCTGTTGCTTTAACAGGATGCACTCTTCTGGAAAGTTCTCTAAATGGTTTTAGTATGTGGACACCCTGTTCATAGTGTAGCACGTGACCAGGTGTGTTTTGGGTTATTAGCCATGTGACTCCCAGGACTGATAAACACCACATAATCGAGGTAGGACAACATGAAGACCAGTTATTGAAACAAGCTATTCCTCCATGATAATGTCACCTTTGTGTTGACTGCAGCTCCATTAAAGTTGGTGATCTCTCCGAGAGCAGCCCTCCTCAGACCTGCAGTGGCTTTCACCATCTTCACTGGGTTCTCTGCGGCTGGGAGCTGCTGAAAGACAAAAGGACACGAAACTCAAACTGCCTGTCGTTTTAGCAAAATCATAAAAGTAGAGGCGAACACAAATCTAAGCAGACAGCAGGCCATGATGTTAGCTAGCGAAGTTAGCTTTAGGAGCAAACAGCAGCTGCGTTGCTAACAACTAAATGAAGTAAAACAGCGAAATAAGTTCAGTTTACTCACCACAGCACGAACTTCCACAGACGACATATTTAAGGTCGGAAGCAACAAGTCCAAGCTGTGACTTAAAGAAGTGACACTGTGATATATTTGAGCAGCAACCAGCACGATTTCTTGACAAGATGCGTGAACACGGATGTTTGCAAGTAAACAACACAGAGACGAGCGGCTTTCAAATAGCGCTCCGTCAAATCTGATTGGATACAGCTTCGATAGGACGCTTCTGATTGGCTGACAACATGAGAGCAAGGTCAATGATATTTAAATTGTGAAAATAATAAAGAAATTGTTGTTCAGTAGTAAAGTATTTACATAATTTATATCAGTATACATATTTGATGATCATACTTTTTTACTTAAGTAAGATTTTGAATGCAAGGACTACTAGCTCATACAGCAAGGAAGGGAACAGCAGGGCCATGTTTGTGGTGCTTATGATTAAAAAAGCTAGCCATCATCTGTGACTGTAAAAGGTCAAAGAAACGTGTGACTATCTGGGCAAAGATGTTCTTGTCCCAGAGAAGAAAGTAAACAACTGCCTCCAGCAAGATCAGAAAAAAACATTGAAGATGCAGACTGCTGCTGGATAACAGATTTAAAATATATATATAACATTTGTATTTACCCCCAAAGCTGAAATGAAACACCATCTAGTCAATGTACTGTTTACCGGAGCCATAACACCAAAACAACAAGCAATACAATACTTTTAAAGCTGCCGAGTTAATTCTCTGTGGGTATGTCCAGGTGACCCCTTTCACATTACAGTCATTTGATCAATTGTTAATACAAAAATATTGATATAAAAAATAGATCACAGTAAAGTCGAATGTGTTCAAGCTTACTTTAGAAAACGTTGTGTTTCTGTCAAAGATGTTGCAAAAAGAAATGATCAATTAAACATACATGCAAAACACAATTTGCAACTCTCTTCTGTTAACAATGTGTAGCCTCGTCTTTGTCTGGATTATTGAAAGTGTGCTCCATTGGAATGAGTGAAAGCCCAAGAAAAAAACATTCGTTTCTCAACAATGAAGCTACTTGTGAAGTTTCTTAACTTTGTTCTTCTTCCTGACAAATGTAATTTAAAGAATACAGTTGTTGATTTTCTATATTTTTCTTATTGTCAACAAATCTCATTAAAGACCAAAAACCAACACTGGATGTCATAAGTATTGTTTGAGTATCAAAGCCAGACTGTTAAACAAAAAGTATTAAACACATCAATGAGCCACACTGTGTGACATCTTCCTTCATTACACTCACAGACACTGTAGTTTATTTTGACTCAATCCCACACACACCGTCCTGCTGCCGACTTTTTCATGACATTTGTTGACAATACAAATACAAAATATATAAAGCCATATCTGTGACAATAATGAACAGAACATATTTAAAAAGCCAAACTTGGACGTCAACATCCAGCTGACCTCAAAACAGTCTCAGGAAACAAGAGTCACAAAGAAACTTTATATAGTTTTCAAGTATTCAAAACTGTTAAATAAGTACAAGATGTGTTCACATGATTTACATATCGGACAATATATGCACTGTCCATTTTTAATTCTCTTTACGTTCCCACTACCCACGCAACACGCTAAAATGTCCGCAAACTATTCACATTTGTTTTTCTTTTCTTTTTTTGCCTTTACTTTTTGAATCAATTGGTAATCTTGACAGCTGTCTAATGGACAAAGACCACACAGACGGTACACCTGGAACAGTTTACAGTGTAGGATGGAGACGTCCAACGAAGGGAAAGGACAGACTGAGCCAGGTTCAGAACGGTGATTAGCTGCTGGTGATATGAACAGTACATATTAACACAAGGAGAAGTGGGTTAACATTCAAACTCAGTTGATCCCTTGATCTATTGGATAGTTCATTAACTTCCACAACAAAGATAAAATAATATACAGAAGGACTGACGGTGGACTTGTGTTTAAGTGTTGCAATATTTCAAGGGGGCAGCGGATGGCTTAGCATTGTCACTCTTCATTGATTAGTTACAAATTTGGTCTAAATGTGTCAAAAAGCTCATTGTTAAGGCACCTAATGCTGTTGGATAGACAGTTTATTTCTACCATTTTTTGCAAACAAAAATAAAAGCATACGAACTCCTGTAAATAAATTAAAAAAAACACAAGTAGGCTACAGACACAACTGATAAAATGTGTATTACTGATCTATAAATGTGTAGTTCTACAGAATGTTGGGCCTGTTGAAGTTAATGCTGCCACCATCTACTAATAAAGAGTCACACAGGACAGAAACTCAAACAAAATGATGAGGAAATAAGAGTAGCACCATAGAGAAAATAATACATGATTCTACGCTAGTTAACATTTCAGACAATGTGATTTTCCCTCCCCAAACGTTAGTGTCAATAGACATCTTTGTTGACTTAAAAAAATCAGATTAGGTCAATAAAAAATGAGACTGGACTTTGAGAGAAAATAAATGTTCATCTGTGGGACATGAGCCAGTCTTTCTGTACATTACTTTTCAGAATTTCAGATCCAAAAAGCATATAGGTAGCCTTTATGTATGAATTTGGTTTGATTTACCTTTGAACTACCATGTGTGCCATGTTACCATTATACAGTAGCTCCAAAGACAAACACTCATCCAGTTATTCTTGACTGTATTCTGATTATAAAACATTGTGTGCTTTTATTTCTTGGAATTCTGCAGCTTAATTAACTTAATTTATTTACAACGCTCTGGAGTCGATTCACTGGAAAAAACATTGTGCAACTCCATTATATCGTTCATGTCATGAATGTGTGACAACTGCAGGCAAACTAAACACACACTGTTGTTCCACATGCATAATGTTTCAGAATGATAACTCAGATTTTACTCTTTCATGTGAGATTATTGTGTCAGTGGTCGGCAGCACGTTTTGGGTGCATGTTAATAACATATATAAAACAGTCTGCTTCAACAACTCTTTCTATGGTGAATAAGATGATAGCACAGTTTTGTTTAAAGGTTTAACATTGCATGATTGAACTCTACAGAGAGACACATGATTAACTTACATAGTAAATAATGTTGATAATTAGTGAATTACTGAAATTCAAGTGGTTCTTTACCAGGAAAACTACTGGGATAATGAGAACATGGCACCTAATGAACTGAATGATCTTATAATGCCTCTGGACCAACCACACCACACTGTACGTTCAGCATGGTTCGCCACACAAAGATTACAAACTATGAGACAGAAATCAAAAGCTCAATAAAAACCTGCCTATGAGACAGAGGGGATAGTCACCATACTGTACACTTTCTACAATATCCATGTCCATTATGAATATAACAAGTGCATTCACTTAAAGGAATAGTTCAACCTAAAACAAATTCTCGTTTTTCACTTAGTGTCCGGCCAGATTATTCAGAAACAATGAGGACTTCCTGCAGCTTTCATTTAGCATAGAGTGCAGATTTAGGCTCCGTCTACACGTACTTGGATATTTTTGAAAACAAATATTTTTTACCAGCATGACCTTCGTTTTATAAAATATCTCCGTCCACACTAGAATGCAAAAACGACTCCAAATGCTCGTCGGTGCTATGGCAAAACTGAAATATGACTTGTGTGGGATGAGGTTGCTGCTTAGCGTCACTTTACAATAGTCTACCGTTAGTCCGCAATTGTTTTTGTTTCAGACGCATGCTCATAACAAAAGGCATCGTTTCCCAAACGCTCCGTTTTACAGGTCCACACGGATACACAGTAACCACAGTTTAAAAAATATCCGTTTAAGTGACCTAAAACTCCGTTTGCATGGGAGGGGGCAAAAATGTAAATATCAGTTTTCTGTCCGTATACGTGTAGACAGAGCTGCCAGAAAAATGGACTTGGTGAGTAATCCATTTCTTAATTCAAGTAATTCGTTTTTATAAGAACTCAAATTCCACTAGAAAATTAATAATGAACACAAGTGAATAACAGAGATTTGTTTTAGGTCAACAGAACCTTCTAGTAACGTTCATTCAACATTTTCAGCAATTTTCTTTTTTTAAATTACTGTACTTCTTTTACATCAACACAACAGTTGATTAGCGAGTCATCTTTATTTACAAGGGAAAGGTGGGAGTGATGAGCTCCACAGCTTATGCATTGAGCCTCAGAGACTGATCCTCTCTCCTCCTGGAGGAGATATCGATGTCTATTGAGTCTTTACCCACAATGAGTCGGAGGCGCTTTGCTGGAGGAAGTGGAATGAAATCGTCTTCAAACTCATTGTCGAAGTAGTCATCGTCGTCGTCATCCTCCTCTTCCTCGTCATCGTCGTCGTCGTCTGAAGAGGACGACGGCTCCGCCAGGACCTTTTGGGTCCGATGTCCACCATTTCTGGCCTCCATACTCTGGCCCATGTCCCCATTATAGGACATCTGGTCAGCCTTTGTCTGGGGTATTCTCCGTGCATCGTCCTCTCTCTTCAGCTGGATCTTCAGCTTGGTGGAGTTACTGTGGACCACAGGGGCAAAGCCGTTATTCAGCTTGGCTATGTATGAGCTGCCTTTGTCCTTGTCGTGCTCCTTACTGAACTTGATGCTGATTTTGCTGGAAGAGGCCGAGTTGACCGTAGAGGCAGAAAGGTTGGAGGAGCCAATGGGGTCATTGGCGTCATTGGTCTTGCTACTGCTGCTGTCCCTCCGCCGGCGGAGCGTCAGTTTGGGGATGCCCGTGTTGTTTTCCAGGATTAGCTGAGCGTCGTATCGTGTGATCTGACGCTTCTTTTTCCCCTTGTCCTGTGACCGGCAGCCACTTTTACCCTTTTCCCTGCGAAGGGATTTGCTGCAGTTGGAAACCCCGTTGTAGTCCCTGTGCCGGTCGGCAAAGCTCAACAGCACATTACCACAGTCTGAGAAGTTAGCGGTGTGGGTAGCAGCCACCGGCAAGAACGGCTCACCATACGAGTCCTCACATTTAATTGTCCGTGTCAGCCGTTTCTGCCTGGTGCACGAGCCTCTTCTGGCATAGCCAGAGTCTAACGCCGGCTGCTCCAGTCCTACTCCATGGCGGAGGTACTCCTCCATGTCAGCTGGCTCTGTTTTAATGACCACTCCACCAGGGACTGGGCTCAGGCCGTCCATAGCACTGGGCTCCAGCTTAACGCCAGCCGCAGTTTCTTGGGCCGTTACAAGGGTCCTTGTGGACCTGCGAGTTCTGTACGTCGAACACTGGCTGCCCTCACTGCCTTGCACATGTGGTAGATTGCCATTTTCCTTGGCAGCATGACGGGTGAGGCAGCCCCGCTGGCCTAATGTCTGCTGAACCAGCTCCTGTCCATCCTTCTCCTTCTTCACGGTGACACCTTTACACAGCGACACCTTTGAGTCCCTGAGACCCAGCTGGCAAGTCTCTCCTTTGGCCAATGCCTTGGGCTCTGCACCCCTCCTGCGACTCCGCAACTGGACTTTACTTAGTGAAGGCTTGGATTGGGATTTTAGTCTCTTTGGTACCCTGTTATTGTTCACACGACCTTGTTTTGAACATGAGGTAGTAAGGGCTCTTGACAAAGTCTGTCTGGATTGAGTCCTGTTTTTATACTTCAGGCCAGAAGATGATGTTCTTTTTCTGGCAGCTGGTGGGAAAAGATCAAATGTTGCACATAATATATTTATAACATTTTCAGAAACCCACCTACACTGTTGGCTGGATATTTACAAAATCAAAATATATATTTGACTCAGTGCATCAACAATAATAATAATAATATAACTATACTGAGAATGAAAGAATAGTTACATATAATTTCCTCAAATAAAACAGATTTCTTCCACACTTTACAGTATAAAGTCTTTATGCATTCCAGCTCTTATAATAAACTTTATGTACTTAATCAATACATTTGTAGAATGCTACCTTTACGACACTGCGCTGCCAGGTGAGATTTCTTCTCTGCTCCCAAGTTATTGAGTTTGGGATACAGAACATGGCAACATCGTTTAATATTTAATAGACTCTTACATTGATGTGTTTTTGGCATTTCCTGAGAGTCAACGTCGGTGTGGGAGCCTACAGAGTGACTATCTGAGCTCCTGTTTCCTTCCCCCAGCTTCTTCAGCCTGTTGAGACGCTTGTCCGTCTCCCGCAACCCGTACTTGCTGTTGATTACTGGCACTTCCACTGGCAGTCCAGCTTTGGATTTGAAAGCACCAGTGCCCCGTCTGCACAACAAAATAAATGAATAGATGACTCATTACTGAAAGGTGAGTGAAGAAATTTGAAAAATGTAGCTTTACTTGTGAGTGAATATTACGGTTTATTAAACAGCTTAGTTGAATACTCAATTGTGATTGGTCAATTACAGCATTTTATAGTATTCATAGCAGCGGTCTGCTAAAGAAGAAATAAAAGACCATATTTTGTGCCAAACTATTGATTCATTTAGTAAGTAGCTGCGTAATAAGCGAGATAATGTACAGCCAGCGAGCCATTATTGCAAAATTTACCTGGATAGGGTGAGCAGTTGACGTCGGGGTCTAGAATCATGACCGACTGGCTGCACATTATCCCTTACACAAAGTTAATATTTTCATGTATTGGCTCAACGCACCTTAATTAAATTCTTACTAAAAAATTAACCAAACTATGACACTGTCGTCTTTATTAATGGCATATATAAATATATATAAACCCATACTGTACATGCAACTCCTTCAAGACATTCTGTAAAGTGTATTTGTTGTAACACATACCGTTCACATGTATAGCATTCACAATATTCATTGTTTTCCCCAAAAAACCCGTCTCCGTAGTAACAAGAGATTTCCTCTCCTGGTTCAATGTCCCTCAAAACCTTCACACAGGCTGTGTCCCGTCCTGTCGATACAAACTAACAACAAATAGAAAAGTGTTCATTTAGAGCTTCCCCATTGAAGAGAAACTGATCAATAATTGATTTTATTTTTTGTTTTCCTAAGAGACTTTTTATGAAGAACCTACCTTGCAGTTTGGTCGACAATCTGAACAAAGAAGGAAGACAATAAAATTAGTATGCTTATGAAGAATTCTGGAATAGTGGAGATAAAAAAATGTTTGCATTGAATTGTTCACAAGAAACCAATTCCCCTAAGACAGGAGTGTCAAACTAATTTTGGTCAGGGGCCACATACAGCACAATTTGCTCTCAAGTGGGCCGGACCAGTGAAATCAGAGCATAACCTATAAATAACGACAACTGTAAATTGTTCGCTTCTTCTTAGTGCAAGAAAGTACAAGTACATTCTGAAAATGTTCAAATTTAATTAACAATCTTTTTACAAAACATAAACAACCTGACATTTCTTAAGAAAAGAAGGAGCAATTCCAACAATATTATGCCTCAGTTTATCATTTACACATGTGCATTACAACTTACAGATCACAATGTAGCTATAAAGGCACAAAACATTTTGTCACAGGCATCTGGAACAGTATTTTACTTTATGATCAAAACAACTAATTTTTACACTTTGCAGTCATCCTGCGGGCCGGATTGGACCCTCTGGCGGGCCGGGTTTGGCCCCCGGGCCGCATGTTTGACACCCCTGCCCTAAGGCATCTCATCATGTTGTTACAGCACTAATGACACCCGACCACAAGAAACTATGACGACTAGTACCGTGATTGATGAACGCAGCTGGTCCCAGCCAGAGCTGCGCACAGTTCTTGCGGGTTGAATACATGACGCTGAAGTCATTCTCCCCGTGCCGGAGCAGCATGTTTTCCTCACTCTCTGAAAGCTCAGCAATGCATCCCACCAGGTACTCGATCTTGTCATTTCTTTTCCTGTAAAAGAACACAAGGTTGAACGGTTTGTTACACACTGCAACAGTAGGCTGCATTACCTTGTGTCAAAGTGCTTCACACATACAGCCATATAGCTGCCGCGTATCCAGAACAGCCTTTATATGTGCAGGCTAATGCAGATCATATTGATGCATCAAAACAAAGACAAAACTACAACAGTTAAATGCATTTAATAGGTGGTGGCTAATGAGAGTAGCGTGTAGACTAGTGGTGCCGTTAGAATCACAAACTACAGGTGGCAGCATGTTCTCACCATTCTTTTGTTGCCACAATTTTAGCTCCATTTTGCTCTGATGAATAGCGATTACAAGGGAGAATCTCAAACCCGCTGTCTGTGGCAAACATCCGCAGATACACAAATACCTGCGCAAAACATAAAAGTTAGTCATCCAGTTTTTTTTGCAATGCTGAAAGAGAAACGAGAGATCAAAGATTATGCTTTTTACATGTTGCTTGAAGAGCTTTTCTTGAGCTTTCGTCTTGTGGACAAAAAGATTTCGGGACCAGTCTCCAGTTGTTAAAGCTCTGAAAGCTTTCTCCAAGTTGTCGTGTTTCTTGAAGCGTTCTATGATTTCCTTCAGCTCCTCTTGTCTTCCCTTAATTGGTCGAAATCTGCGTGGACACAATAATGGCACAAATCAAATGTGAATACAAACAGGAAAATCAGAAATAAAATACAAATTACTCTAAAGAGAACATCAATAACAATGCTTTTATATGAGGTGGCTACACGATAATCAATTCCACTGCAAAATATCTGCTGACCTGGTGTTCATTTTGTGAGTTTGAAAGCCCAGGTAGGGATCCAGGATGAGGCTCGTGGTCAGGTCATCATTCTCACACAACTCCTTGGCAGTCATTCCTGACGAGGGCACATAGCGTCTTTCTGCCTCGAGACTGGCTGCATTAAACCCTGTGAACAACAAACACAGACTGGTGTTACTGTATGTGACTGATGAAGAATCTACACATTTGTTAACATAAACACGTTTTTAACTCACTGCGGCTACATCTTCGGTTTCTGTTTTTGCTGTGGCGCAGAGATGCCCGCTGTGAGTGCTGAGAGCGAGTCTGGCTAACAGTATGCTCGCTGGTCAACTTGTTTCCGTGTCGTCTGCCATTTAATACCATGTTCTTCGATTCGCCTAGCCACTTCATGCCCACAAGCCCCCTGGTCCAGTTGCATTTAGTCTCCGAGATGAAGAAACACTCTTGAGTGGGGAAGACTGGGGTCTAGAGTTTGAACCCTGGACATAGAGCAGAAACAACAAATGTTACTAGATTCCAAGAAATCAAATTAGTTAACACAGACTGAAGAAATACAAATTGGGATGAAATGGGCAACTGGAAGTGTTGCAAGCGACGATCATGCAACTAACCAGATGTATTCACTATGTATTAGGGGACAATAGATTTCACTTTTCTGAATTAATTAGGAACACTATAAATGATTTTCCCTGTTCACATTTGATGCTAAATTGCATCTTATCCCAGTGTGTACTTAAGGTATTTTGGTGCAATTCTATACTTTATACTATGACCTTTTGTACATTCCCTGGTCAATATTTTGCACGTCTGCACAAAACTGTTCAGCTATATTTCTTCATATTTTGCCATATATTTGTTGTTGACTTTTCAATGTTTCTTGATTGTTGCAGTACTTGCTTTTATCTTTTATTTTTCTCCTATCACACCAAGGCAAATTCATTGTATGTGTAAACCCAACTGGCCTAATTCTGAAAATCAAAGTTTTGAGATCTACCTGAGGTGAGGTCCCAGGCAGTCACAGTGACAGCTGTGCAAAATGTGACCAGCAGCAGTCAATTCCCCCAGTGGCGACTGGTGTTGTTTACACTGTGGTAGGTTTCAGCAATGTTGGAATATAGCTAAGTACATTTAATCAAGTTAAATTTTGAGGTACTATTTTGAGGAATATTTCCATTTTCTGCTACTTTATACTTTTACTTTACTACATCTCAGAGGAAAATGCAGATTTCGATTAATGACACAAAATATAAAAACAACAAATAAATCATGATGTATTATTATAGGTTAGGCGAAGCCGTATATAAAGTAATTAAAATTAGCTCCACCTTTACCAGCTGCAACATTAAAGTGATGAACATATTAATACATCAATAATTATAATCCAATAATAAAATGTATATTATTCTCAAGAATATTTGACTGTAATACTTTTACTTAACTAGGTTTCAGAATGCAGGACAGGACTTTTATTTGTAACAGAGTAGTTTTACATTCAGGCATTACAACTTTAACTTAAGTAAAAGATGCGAGTACATCTTCCACCGCTGGGTTTGAGACAAACAGAAAGAATGTGTTGAGGAAACAAGTTTAAAATGACACTGCAGCGCCGCTTAGTGGTAACCCTATATAATGCACTGGCTTACTGTCAAGCGCAACAGTAACGTCTTTGGTGCCATCACACATACATATAAAGTATCGCTTTGTTAATGTATGGATCCTACTATTACGATCACTTTTAGAATCTTATAAACACACAATACACTATTTGTACTTCTATCATACGAGTAATGTGGTTTCCAAATGCGCAATTACGTCGCAATGAGCATGTTCTCATTTGTAATCTATGCATAAAAAGCTTCGCATTTTTTAGCTCAGAAGCTAACGTTAGCCCAATAAAACCACAAGGGACCAGGAAATGCCATACACGACAGCTGAAGCCGTGATTGTCTCAGAGTTATCGATATAGCTTTGCATTGTTTGCTAACTGTCGTCTCTCTACCCATTTATACTCCGTTAGCATGGAGCTAACCACCAAAAGGCGACGCTGGGGAGATGCTCGGCCGTGGTGGTTAGCTTGCAGCAAACGCCGGCAATGTGCCATGTAGAGTTAACGTTGCCCATCAACATTAAAAACATTATCAGTTAACCAATAACTCAACACAAAGACCGGAACAGAATAGTACACGGGTGTGGATATTTAACGATATTACACCATAATAAATTCACTCCACACCTCAAGCGGCTTCGAAATGTTCCATTAAGCATGCGAACATCAAACTAATAAAACCCATAAAAGGCCAGGGTTTACAAAAACGTGTCTCCTGCTATTATGAGTGCACACCTTTGTGAAAGAACTCACATTACTTCTTCAGTTTGCGTTAGCTAGCATCAAACTTAACTTCAGTACGCTAACTTAGCTCCGTCGGCTAGCAGTCAACAATAACAACGCCGTTACCCTTTCTCCCACTAACGAAATACCATTATGTGCATCAAATATTCGACGATAATAGCCGATAGTTAGTTCAATACATGTCCCTATGACTTAAATTACCTGCAAACAGCTGGACTACAGTAGGCTAACACTAGCTAACATACACTGCGTTAGCTTGGGTTGTTTGATGTGGAAGCCATTAGCTAGTTAGCTTAACAGGCTAAATCTATTATTTGTAAGCGAATTAAAAGTTAGTTTGTGTGCCGATACCCTTGTAGACACGATCCATGATAGTCATAAAAAGAAAGCAGGATAACCAGAGGCTCAGTGAAGGCATTATTTATCAGGATAGCTGGCAGTTAAATAGCTGAAAGCATTTTCACGCGTTGGTAGCGTTTAAATGTCTCGAGTCGACAACAGAAGCAGAACAAACCCGTTATACTCACAAATGTGATTTTGTAAAAACAATCACGAAATAAAACTCCTTCAAACTCATCCAAATTTGGCACGACACCCTTAACGAAAAATATCACAGGAAACACATTTTTTTTTTTTTTTTTAGAAACTAACATTAAAATTCAAGATGGCGGAGAGAAGGAGAGAAAGGCGCAGCACAGCCATCCCCAAAAGAAAATAGATCCAACAAATAACGCAGCCGTTGTCGCCCGTCGGGACCGAAACGAGAGACAGTACTCGAGGATACCATATGAAACTTTAAAAGTGAACGTTGTTTTCGACTTTCCGAAGCTTTTTTCTTTTTGAAGATGTCGAAAATCGTAATCTTACTTTGTGCCAGTAATTGTCGGATGTACACAAAAGTAGTGCTGCATAAACAAACCTCTTCCTAAAGAACCCAACGGTAGTGGGCAGACAACACTGCCTGCCTGCCTGCCTCCCGTACCATGCAAGACCTCACCAGAACAAGTTAACTTAGAACCACATTTAGACCTTATAACTTCTTCCTCATACTGCACTGCACTGTTGTTTAGATGTCCCTCCTCTCACTCATTATTTGTTAAAGCTGTTCCTCAGTTCTTCCTATACAGAACCATACTATGGTCCAGCCACATGAACATTGTTAATTGTTCCACATCATTGATTTATTGTTTGACATTAACATTTTAAAGAGAATACCCACAAAATATTAATTTGAAAATACTACTATTCTTGCCGTTGGATTATTATTATTATTATTATTATTATTATTATTATTATTATTATTATTATATCAATAATAAGAATAAGTAATGTGTAGCCTATCCGGTACTGGTAGAAGTATCATTTTTTATAAACTCATTCAGGCATTCATTCAAAACATTTTTACTTAAGTACAAGTACAAATGTGTTAGCATCAAAATATAAATGCAATTACAGCATATGTTGTACCACTATACACACCTGACACCTCCTGGACAATCATTTACATTGTCCAGTAGGCCTACATCAACTCTAAGTGGGTATGATCTGAAGTATGACCCGCTGTGACTGATTTCATTAAGATTTATATTTGATTATTTGACAATTTCCCTTAAAATTACAATTAAATTATCTACAGATATGCTGGAAAATATGTGGATTTCTCAGCAGGATGAAAGCCACAGCAGGTTAAAGGTTAACGTTTCAGAGAAAGGGTAAGAAAGGAAAGGATACCAAAAACAACGGAACTGAACATGGTAAAAGCAAAGTACATACAACAACAAATAATCAAGTAATTCTACAAACAGTAGGCTTACAGCACACAACAAGAAATACAACAAAAAGTCAGTTAACCAGTTTGCATGAATCACATGTTCCCATAATAGAAATAATTATAAAATAAATAAATAAATAAAAACACTTCCTGCAGTGTGTTCCTGTACGACTTTAAGTTCAGCATTTTATTTTATTTGGTGTGTCATAACATTAAACATATAAAGAGAGAACCCAATTTTAATAAGAAAAACACACCTCAAGTAAATGTTGCATACATCATAAATAATATTTTATGTCCAGACTAAACTGCAAAGTGTAAACTTTGTTTTAAATATTTTACAGCTAGTTTCCTTCAAAACCAACATATGACTATTTATCATATTCTTTAGTGTAAAATTGTCTCATTCATATTTATGATTCTTGACTTTTGCATTACATGTTCTTTTATTTTGATTTGCAACATAATAAGATAATTGCTATGTTTATTGTTCTGCACCAAAATACCAAGATGAAGTCCTTGTCTGTGAAAACCTACTTGACAATAAACCTGATTCTAGAGGGTGTTGTTTTCTGTTTGTAAGGCAGATTTGTGGTTTATCATTTTGACTATACAAACAAAAGAGTTATTGTTGTATTTTAAACATGCTGAATGTATGTGGCTGTAGAGAGACTTTGGTGCAGCAAAATCACAAGTCTGGAAATGGAAATTGAATCCTCTTTTAATGGTCCCACACAAGTACACAGCACACACAGTGACATTTAGACTCTGCATTTAACCCATCCTCGTAATAGGAGCAGTGAGCAGCTATTATATTATCAGGATGTGAACTGGTATCTTTTAAAGTACCAGTCCACACTCTTTACTTGGTCTGTTCGGGGACTTGAATCGGCAACCCAAGAGCTACTGCCGCTCCAGTACCTAAGTAAAAGTAAAACATTTCACTACAAGTAAAAGTCCTGCATTCAAAACCTTATGTAAAAGTATGATGATCAAAATGTATGAAAAGTAAAAGTATTCATTGTGCAGTAAAATGTTCCCTGTCAGATGCTTCTTGGATTAATATTACTGCTGCATCAATATGTAGGTTACATTTTACTGCTGGAGAAGGTGCTGATTTAAATTTCTTTACATATTGTTAGATAGTTTCCTCTACAGCAATGCATCATATTCTATAAGATCATCATATGTTTTTGTTGTCTTGTGAGAACCACGTATCTCTAAAAAGTCTTTCAGCTCATTGTTTTGGTTTTATGTCCCACAACTATACTGTTTTGGTCTGAACGCTGATACAGATCGAGTTCAGCAGCAGCTGTTTTCAGAGAAAACAACTGTAGAATGTTTCACACCCTCAGGGGTTGACAATCACCAAAAACAGAGCTGTATTATACTTACATTCATCAGCATGGATGGATAACTGAAGAGGCCTACCAGGCAAAGGCCCAGCTGCCCAAAGTGTCAGGGCCCCCCTGGCCTTCACCGACAAAAAGACCAACCAGGAAGAAACTCAAAACGTCTACAAAGAGACACCAAAAGAGTAAAAAGACAAATGAAGAGACTACAAAGAGCTTCACAACAAATATCCAAATGAGCAAAACAAAGAGACACAATAGAAAGTGGATAAACAACTATACAGTCTGTGTGTCTTCCTCCTCTGTAGAAGAGACTGTGGGTCCATTTGCATGTCTGTGCCCAGGGGCCCATTGTCTCATATTCTGCCCACGTTCATCAGGTGGACACAAACTCCTTATGTTGCTTCATATTCATATTGGATGGTACCTTCAAGTTGGTTAAGTCCAAGACAGTACACAAGTTGTTTATTGAGTTTGGTGCATTGGTGCAGGTTGTTGAATTGATATAATGCAATATTTACTCCTCCTTAGTATTGACTGAAAAACAATAATCATATTAACAAAAAAATAAAAATCTTGAACTGTTGATCTGGTTGGACACACATCGGCATCTGCAGCAACTTGTGGACATGTCAGGTGAATACCATGAAAGTGACTGTTCCAACACACTAAGCTGAAGAAACTTTAGTACCCTGGAGCGCTGCCCAGAAAACCGCTACAGAAGCTTGAACTTGGTGGGAGTAGAAATTCTTTCTTTCTTTGCATAGCCTACTCTACAGAGCTTTACAATGTGTGGGCTGCATCACCACCTGCATGTGTGAGAAAGCCAGCTACCATGGAAACCACCTAAATACCCCTGACCTTGTGTTAGTAATGAAGGTGTGAGCTGAGCTGAAAGTCTGCCCAGTCAGGGTTTTTAATATTCATCTGTACACTGCAAATAATGTGTGACGAGGCAAGTGGGAGCATTATCACTTCAGGTGGTTTCTTGGTTTTAATGTTTTGTTTGTCAGAGTATTTTTTTGTATTTAATGGATGTGACAGTCCATCTCCGTCCCCTCTAGAGTCCAACATACTCAGAAAAACACAAGGCTCATATTTTAAAGCTTAAAATAAAGAAGTTATTGTATGTTTCTTATTGTCACCAAATCCCATAAAAGACTAAAGTCAACAATGTCTTACTGAAGACGTAAAACTTTAAAAACACTTCTCAAATATATAGTTGAATTAAATGTAACAAAGGGCAAAAGTAATTTCCTTAAGCTGCAAATTTAGTTTTTAATACATGTTTGTATACTTTATTTATAGATTATCAACACATTTTATTATATGAATGATAGAATGATGTCACACCCACGCTGACCACCTTCCAATCCTGTGTAAAGAGAGCTGCATACAGCGTTGGAGGCCCCGTTCATTTCTATGAAAGTTGCTCAGTGGCCAAAAAAGCCAAAAATGTGACTTCTTGGTTCATGTGGTTATTTTCCTCATCCATTGGGCCCAGCAAGAACACTTATGTTTTCTTTCAACCCTGCCTCCCAGCTGCTCTGTCTTGGTTAATTCACAAGAGGTAAAAGAAAAAACTCTAGCTATTAGTGCATTTTACAATTACTAGGATTTAATTATTTAAATAAGGGCTAATTGCGCAATAAGTGTTCGTACTGGGTACTTGATTTACCTCAAAATAAGTTATCTGCCGATTTACAGACCCAAATTCACCACGTTCTAGTACAAGTTAGAAAGGTTAGCAATACCCGTCAAACTCATTAAGTGGTATTTTGTACATACATGTATATACACTGTAGCAAAATGTCCACAGAGAGAAGTTGGACAGAACTGTGTGTACGACTGATTTAATGAGAAACAAACAAACCATAAGTCCTAATAAACAGTAGATTACTACAGCTTTCACTTCCTGTTGATGTGCCGAGCAGCTATATTGGATTTTAAGGTTGGGGGTGGTGAGGTTGAGGTTCTCCTGACTTTTCGAGCCTGAAACCCGACATTAGGGGGCGTTCCAGTTCCGGTTGTAATTTCCGACTGGGAACTCAGATATTCCGACTTCCGAGTAAAAATGTGATGCAATGATGACACATCTGCTGTGAGAAAGGCCTATTAGTTTGAAAAGTCACCTTGGGCAAATTCTGATTGGGATTATTATTATTATTTTGATGTTGTTAGTAAATACATTACATTAACTGTTGGTTTTGGTATTTTCATTCTATTTGTTGAAAAAGAAAAAATCAGAGCCCTATTGTTTCAGTTATGTTTTTTGCAGTTGATATTGTAATGGGCGATGTCTCAATGTGGCTCACTGATAAATGCCTGTGGTCTTTAAACACATGATGTTATCTATGAAAACACTCACAGCTAACAGGAAGTTCAAGGCCATACAAACAAAAAGTTTGTTCACAAAAAGCATTAGATTATTTTAAATTGACACGAAAAAACATTACAACCAAATTAACCAAAGCTTGTGAAACTACCACATTAGACATACTTGTCATCACCGTGCTCATTTCCAAAGCACTGTATGAATACTGAAATTAATTGACAACATTTTTAATGGAAAAAAAGAAAAAGCAATATGCAATGTGTAATATTTAGCTTAAAGTACAATGTTTTGTTATGAATTAAACTACCCAACATTTCATGGTTCGAGCTTTGCAAATGAATATGTGAGTGAACATTTGCTGCTTTTCCTTTTAATAATTGTAATGTATTAGTAATAATGTTGAGGTTTGGACTGTTGGTTAGACAAAACAAACATTGTGAAGGTGTCACTTTGGTCTCTTGGCAATTGTGACCGCATTTCTCACTATTTTCTTTATTTTTACAATCCCCTTCCCCACTTCCTACCCAACTACTTCCTGCACCCTGCCTTGGACCACACCCATCTTTAAACTCAACCTTCATTTTGATCTCAACTACATATCTATAAAGTTTTGTGACCCCAAATCAGGCCAGGGAAGTATGTAAAGTGGGGAGATCAATGGCCCCTTCCCCACTTCCTTCCACCCTACTACAGGCGGCCTGGCACGGACCCCACCCATCTTCGAACTCAGCCTTTATTTTGATCTCAGTAAAGTTTTGTGACTTCATCTTGCACGGTTGAGATGCTATCGTGGTGACAAAATTGGTCGACAGACAGAGAGAAATATAAACACCTGGCAAAGTACTCAAAACGGCCTCTGTGGTAGTTCCTTCTTCAGCAGTAGTCTCCAGGAGCACATTTTGCCATAATGACACACACACACAGAGTCACAAGTTGAAAACAATATCACCTCAATTAACTTCAACAGTAAAATCCTTATTTTACATTAATACAGGAGTAATAATAATCTAATAGTACAACAGTCCTAGTTTCCTGATTATACTTGGGCTTCATGCTTTTACTTTAGTATAATTTTTAATTCAGGACTTGTAACAGTATTTTTTAGTCCTTTATTTACTTTAGTAAATGTTCTGAATACTTCTCCCACCACTGAAACAAAACAAAATAAATATAACGATGTAATATTTATTTTATTACCATTTATTTTGATTAGTTTATTTTATTTACCGGTAGTTATTTTCCTAGGTTTACGTAATTACGTTACAGTCAACATACGTTACGCTCACGTCAGAGAGGTCGGAGTTGAAAGGTGACGGAGGAGGGCTCGTGCTTGGAAGGTTCGCGGGAAACGTCCCAAAACAAATCGGTTGTGGTGGACACACGAGCAACTTCAGACACAGTTTGAACTTATCAATGAAAAGGGAAACCAATCGATTATACTGATAGTAACGTCTTCTTAAAACTCAGTTCTTTAACAACTACATTTACTGTGAAACTGAACGAGCTACTTACATTAGCTAGCTACTTTAGGTAGCTCCAGGCTAACAGAACAGTGCTAATCTGTTAACACGAGAGGTAACGGTTATCCGTGCCGGACAATACGGTTAGTGGTGAGTATACGGCGAGTTGAGGGACTCTGTAACCGGTGAGAGAAATGGCAGAGAGACCCGAAGATCTAAACCTTCCCAACGCGGTGATCACCCGCATCATCAAGGAGGCGGTGAGTGTGAAGACAAGACGTACTCGGAGCCTTTACTGAGTTATAAGTACCAATACTACAATGTAAAAAGACTTACTCATCCCACTTAAGTACAACCGTATCATTACAAAATGTATTTAAAAGTAAAATGTCCCCTCTGACCAGAGGTGGAGGAAGTATCTTTTACTTGTGTAAAAGTACTATTAGACTAATAGACTAAGGTTAGACTGTAAAAATAAAGTCCTGTATACAAAGTTGTACTATACAGTTATTTAGTAAAAGTACAAAAGTATTAGCATCAAATGCACCACAAGTAAAAGTACTCATGCAGAATGGCCCATATCAGAATAATATATATTAGATTATTTTATTATACTTATTGATCACTTTAATGTTGTAGTGCGTAAAGGTTTATTTTAACTACTTTTTATACTGCTGGGTATCTTAATCCATAATAATAATAATCTGAATCTGTAAAGTAATTTAAGTTTAAAATAAATTTAGTGGACTAAAAGTAAAATATTTGTCAATCCAGTAGAGTAGAAATATTTTAATTTATTTTATTTAAAAATAGCAGGAGGCACACTGTTTAGGGAGAAAAGTGTGAAAATACTGTGGTGCTGCAGAGATGTCCTGGCCTACACATCATATCCTACATGAGGAATAATCATTGTTTTGGCACAGATCCCTGCAAAAATCACACATCATTTTAATGTTTTTCACTGGAAATGAGAAATATTATATATTTTTTGAATTTTGTTCATTTTGTCCTACTGTAGCTGTATAGAAATGTAGCTTCTTGTTGTTTCTAAAAAGACCATATCATTTATTTGTTACTATTCTCTTTTAGCATGAATATGTTATCATCCCTGAGTGAATACATTTTTCTCAATGTGCCTGTGTTTCCAATTAAATTAATATATGCAGCAGCTTTGAGACAACTCCTCCGCACCGTTTGTTTTCCTAACAGCTCCCAGATGGGGTGAATGTGTCGAAAGAAGCCAGGAGAGCCATATCCCAAGCTGCCAGTGTGTTTGTGTTGTATGCAACGTCCTGGTAAGAATAAAAACCCACTTACAAAAATCAGTCAAGTATTGATTCACAAAATGACACATTTCAACAGAAAAAAAGAAGCGTCGGATCAATCACTCTGTTCTAATGCAATATTCACTTTATATGTATCATTATTTATACTTCCTGCTAGTTCACTTACTTTATTATTCTGCTACTGATATCTACCATGGTTGTTTTACTTATTTTAAATAAATACATGTGTATTTGCCTATTTTATTTAATATGTTAGCCTACTTAGCTTATTTAGTCTTCACTGTCCCTTTGCTGTTGTAACATTATACATTTCCCCACTGTGGGACGAATAAAGGATTTCTGATTCAACTTATAACTTTTTAATTGTCAAGTTTAAGACCCTGAATGTAATTTGTGAAATGTTCCATTATACTACTTATTCAATACAAATGTTTTCTTTCTGTGTATCTTGTCACAGTGCAAACAATTTTGCCATGAAAGCCAAAAGGAAAACTCTGAACGCAGGAGACGTTTTGGCTGCGATGGAGGAAATGGAGTTTGAACGATTCCTGGAGCCTCTCAGAGAAGCTCTGGAAGGTCAGTGCATCAATTTTTAAGGGGACATACTGCAGCAGCATCCTTTTTAGATTGTAGCTGTATTAACTCTTTGACACTTGTGCTGTACAACTTCATTTTTAACCTCTTGTATAGACATAACAATTAATGTTTTATTATAGTGCTCTTAATCAGGCTGAACAAGGCGTACATTTAATATCTCTGCGTATTTAACCTTGTGCTGCTACAATCTTTTGTTTTAATGTAAGTATTCAGAAATGTTACTGGTACAAAAGTAGCCAGGTTTCCATCCACATGTATTGCAAATGTTAGGATGGAAATTGCTAATAAATGCCCGCTTTCATCCACTACTTTTATACGAGTTATTAGGATTTGGTATGCCAGATAACCAGTTGGTGGAGCTAACTTTCTAGCCATTAAACCACTGGAGAAGAAAAAGGTTCAGTGTGGACACAGGTGGATTGTTCAGTCTAGTTCAGTTTTAGTCCAATTGTGACCTCAGAATGCTGAAGATTTACATTGAGTGTGTAAAACATGGCACAATATGGATGATGCTAGATATTTAAATGTTGGTGTTTGTATTTGACTACAGTGTACAAGAAGGGCCAGAAAGGAAAGAAGGAGGTGTCTGAGCAGAAGCGTAAAGACAAAGAGAAAAAGACCGACTCTGAGAACGATAAGAGCAGGGAGGAGGAAGAGGAGGAAGAGGAGGAAGAGGAGGAGGAGCGCATGGAGGAGGAACCTGAAGCTGAGAACGAAGGCGAGGAGGAGGAGGAGGAGGATGAGGAGGTGGAAAACTGATGAAGCGCTGATGATGACACTAACAATGAAATGCACTCCATCGCTCTCCTGGATGCGTTCAAGTGGCGCTTGGTCATTGTAGAGCCACCACAAATCAATACACCCAGGTTCACAGTGCAGCATGACGAGCTCAGAAGAGGTGGGGTTACATTCATAAAGCACTTCTTTGTGCAACTGCTGTCTTCAGCACAACGACACCACAAGTCAAACTATGTCATGCACTTCCAGATCTTGCGTCCTTTTTGTATTTGAAACTGTTTTTGTATATATGTGAGGTTTTGATACAAACACTGTTTTTGACAGTAAAGAATACAAAGTAGTTAGTGTGTAGAAATAAATACAAAATGACTGATTCTGGCTCATTAAACTAATACTTTGGTAAATAAGCTTTTCAATCAATTTACCACTGGAGGGAGTGAGAACATTGACTGTAGTTTGACCCGTGTCCAGTTATAAATAGATTTTTTTTTAACAAGAGAAGCCAAAAGTTAAACAAAATAAAATAGTCTAATATTAGATTACATTTTAGATATAACTTCTTGCTAGAGAATAAGAAAACAAAACCTGACCTGAAATTTGACTCCAGCTTTTGGTACGAAAGAATCGTGGTTGGGTTTTTGTATCTGTAACAAGGGGCTGTTTCCTGTGTACTTACACATCCTATTTGACAAAATGCTTGTAGCCAATAACAGCTAAATGTGATCAATACTGAGTTGGAAGTTTTACACTTGAAAAGATTGTTTCTCAGACTGATGGCTGTATTGAACTGTTGTGTTGGTTTACATGACCTCAGTATAAATAGCTGCACCCGTGTTCAGTTATGAACCATTTATACTTTTTGTAGAATTGTATATCAATGGGTGAGATTTTCAATAAATTGTTAAACTGCATTGAATCATGACTGACCTTAAACACCTCACTCTCACCACAGCTGTTTAGTTACTCTGGCTGAGTAATTGAGACTTATGGTTACATTTGTGATAAATTATGAATCATCTAAAAGTCCAAAACTAAATCTGCATTTGCTGAGGTATCACAATTCTAGTGTTAAACATTGGTCAAGTGTCATGATCCAGGTAACACTACACAATGCTGCACTAGTTTGAGTTAGGGGCTTTAAGGGGAACTGCTTTTATATGAAGTGTACACATGTTTGGAGGTACAAGTTTATGGTCATGTTAAGTTTGATAAATGTGATTCCACTTGAGTCAGTTTAGTCTGAGCACTAAGGTTGGAAAACATGGAGTTGGATAGGAGTCATCTCTGCAGTAGGCTTGAGGCTACATTATCCACCAGAATCTAACAGTTATGTTGCACTGTCAGGGGGAGCCACATGCTCTTTATCCCCTCTAGCCTTGACAAAATGGAGCTAAATATTTTGTTGCAGTGGACAATCTTGGTGATAGACATGTGGATAAAGGTAATTATATTCATATAATTCAAATATGGGGAGGTTGCCAACAGGCCAGCATAGTTGTTTAAATTTCAAAGTAGGCCTAAACATGTCAGTGTATTTTGGCCTTCTATTCAAAAGACCAGTTTTCCTTCGTTATAAATGCAACACAGGCCATGTAACAGTTAAACATTTTGCAGCTCCAGACAAACCATATTTGGGCAAGGTGCCTCTTGATAGTAAAGGTTGCCGACCAGAGTATAAATAAAGCTTTCCTATACACCTTGTAAATTTAAACATAACTTTAATATCATTTAGATTAACAAAGTGCTATTATAGAATATTTCATCTGGTTTCCCCAGATAAGAGTTAGAGTAATAAGTAGTGGCTCTGTAATATATCAGTATGAAGTGGCATAAAATGTAAATATACTTTAGTTGTGCATTAAGAGTTTCGTGTAAAATAAGAAAGAAATGTTCACAAGTCGTCCAGTTTTCCAATGTTTTATTTGTGCCGCTCATTTAATCAGATGGACACTCTACTTTGCCGCTGTTTATGTCATCAATGACATCATGGGGAGGACGACCGTCAATGGTGCAGCCGACCGACTGAGCGGTACCCAGGATCTCTTTGATGGTTCCTGAAGGTAAATAAACAGATTGTCAATTTATTTGCATATGAATAAATCTATGATAAACAATTTTCAACCTCAAATCTTTGAGAAAAAGTGAAATGTTCAAACTGATGTGGGATCAAAATCTGCGTTTTTAGTTTGATTAATGATAATTTGTTCCAAACTTTTCGGCACAAAGTTAGCCATTGTTTTCGGGCATCCCTGTTTCCTAAAGCCGGGTCAATCTGAGCCTCCACTGGATTATACTCAGTCACTCTGACAGACAGGCATAGTGGCGGGAGGCTGACAAGCAAACTAGCTGAATGAATATGTGGCAATGTAAAAAGTGAACCATTCAGCCTACTGTGATGCCTATATAATCACCAACATTATAAAAAAAAAAAATACAATTCAGAGGGTTTTGACATCTCTTGTTTTCTTACCAGAGAGCTCTCTGGCGATGGAGCGAGCCCTCATGGTGCGAGCGACGGTCACAATCTCATCGAAGGTCACACTTCCACTGTGCTTGACTATGAAATAAGGGTGAAATTAGTCAACCTACAATTTATGCAACCATATTTTAAGGTTCACATTCTTTCCAACAGAAGGTCACAGTAACTTACTGTTCTTGACCTTCTTCCGGTCACGAGGAGGCTCCTTCAGAGCCTTGATGATCAGAGCAGATGCAGAGGGAACAACCTCGACCTTAAAAGCAATCACAAAACAGGAGTCATTATCACAGCAAGTCGTCCTCATGCCTCCACTAAGCTGAAGCATCAGTGAGCTTCATATTGTGAATTTGGACATAATGCCGTACCGCTGCCTGCCTGTTCTGGATGGTCAGCTTCACAGTGATCCTCAGGCCCTTCCAGTCACCGGTGGCCTTGGCAATGTCATCACCCACTTTCTTGGGAGACTGGTGAGAAAATACAGGAAAAAAGATACGATGAGATAACTAAACTTACTACCCACACCAAAGATTTTATAAATGTGAGTTTTTCTAAACCATAAAAATCTTCCAGGATTACTGAATAATGAAGCCTCATGTTGTGTTCCAAACTTTTGGCACAAAGTTGTCCATTGTTTTCGGGCATCCCTGTTTCCTAAAGCTGGGTCAATCTGAGCCTCCACTGGATTATACTCAGTCACTCTGACAGACAGGCATAGTGGCGGGAGGCTAGTTTTAAATTTGTACAACAACTTTTCAATTCACACTCACCAGACCCAGAGGTCCAATTTTGGGGGCCAGGGCTGATGTGGCACCGACTTCTCCTCCTGTGCACCTCATGTACACTATAAGACAAAAAATAGATTCTGAGCACAACCTGATCAAAAGGGCTTCACTTTATGCAGTTTCTTTACAGCCACCGACTAGCAATTATTAATTCACACAAATTGTGTACTTTGAAATCATGCAACAAACATGGTACACTTTGTTAATCACATTAAGTTGACAATTCAGAAATGACTGACTCCTAATAGGATGGGACAAAATGCAGCGCATACATTTAACAATGTGCTGTGCATGACAATTGGAGGATCCAAAATCCTCAATGTCCATTCCTTGAGTGAAGCGCCACAGTTTTATGAAAACTACATCCCTGATATTTGTAATAACTAGTTTGGCATTTTGGCCAATTACCAGAATTGTTCAGGGCAAGACTGCAGGAGTCAAACAAATAGTATGAGGTAGTCTACTGATTCAACTTCTTATGGCTGGATCAACGGTAACCTGTCACTACTTTAATTAGTTATATTAATTGATAAGAAAAAAATATAAAAATCATAAACGTCAGTATCAGTAAAAGGGATCACTGAAACATCAAATTATGGGAATCCATGAATAAAATTACTATGAATAACGATGCCTAAACATAATTGTATAAATAAAAGCAACATTTTACAAAACAAACGCCTATGAGGATAGCCAAATTAGCTAGTGGTAATCCCACGTGGTTAGCATTTCGTCGGCCAGACAAATCAGTTTTTTGGTCACTAATGCCACCACGAATAACCTGAAAAGACATTTAAGCATGCGGAACTTAAGCCAGACATATTTTCCCAAGTTCTTCGTCGAGTTTCGTGCTTCATCTTTACCGTTTTCTCAAGACCGTTCACAGGCCGGCAGACACGGAGGCAGCCGGCACAGAACGACTCCATCTTGGCTGTGAACAAGCTTCTGTTTATATTACCCAGTTGACACTGAAAACATACCAACTTTAATCTCGGTGGGATCGAATTTGGGAGGCATGTTGCTGCAGCGTAGGTTGAGCTCAGTTCAGCTTGGTGAGGGTGTCGGATGAACCCGGGCTCGGGACGACCGATTACTGTTGCACCTTCACCGCTAAAGGGAGAAAACGAAAGAACGTTCAGAGGCCGCGGAGGGCTTTATAAATCCACAAAGTATCGCGAGATGTTGGGATTCAGTTCACATGACGTAATTTCAACGAATGGGAGGGTTTTATTCCAAAGGTAAGGCTGGTTATATTTTGTTTAAGTTAATACATTTAACTAAAGAGGTGGAGGAAGTATTCAGATCCTTAACTTTAGTAATAGTACTTTAAGTATTCTCACTGTGAAAATACTCTGTTACAAGTAGAAGTCATGCATTGAAAAATGTTTACTTAAGTAAAGGTACGATATGTAAGTATAATGAGGAAATATCCCCTTTGAATGTTATACTATGATATAGCCTATTATACCATTATTATTATATTATTATTATTATTATTATTATTATTATTATTATTATTATTCATGCATTAGTGTAAAAGCAAGATGTTATTGCTGTAGTATTGGAGCTCATTTTGAACTATTAACTAAGGATTATTTTCATTATGGATTAATCTGATGATTATTTTCTCCATTAATCAATTGATTGTTTTGTTGTAGAAATAGTGAAAATAGTGAGAAATCATGATCACAATTATAACCTCAACATTATTACTAATACATTACAATGAATTAAGGAAAAATAGCAAATCTGCACATTTGAGAAGTTGGAACCATGACTTAAAAATGACTTAAACCATAAAAATGTTCCAAATAATTTTCCATCACTCGACTAATTAATGGACTCCTCTTTTCAGCTGTACTTGTATAAACCTATGGGTAGTTTAATTAATAACAAAACATCGTATTTTATAAACTCTTCATATGTTTTGTGTGCAAATCTTGTAAGAGGAACAAAAAAGTATTTCCCTCTGAATGGTGGTGGAGTATAATGTATAAAGTGGCATGAGAAGAAAATATTCAAGTTAAGTACATACAGTATATCTCAAAAGTGAGTACACCCTTTAGATTTTTGCAAATATTCTGTTATATCCTTTCAGGGGATAACATTATCCTACTGAAACTTTGATATAACTTAAAGTAGTCAGTGTGCTGCTTGAATAACAGTATAGATTTATTGTCCTTTGAAAATTACTCAGTACACAGCTGTTAATGTCTAAACAGCTGGCAACAAAAGTGAGTACACCCCATAGTGAACATGTCTAAATTGTGCCCAAAGTGTCAATATTTTGTGTGACCACCATTGTTATCTAGCACTGCTTTAACCCTCCTGGGCATGGAATTCACCAGAGCTGCACAGGTTGCTTCTGGAATCTTCTTCCACTCCTCCACGACGACATCACGGAGCGCACGGATGTTGGACACCTTGCACTCCTCCACCTTCCTCTTGAGGATGCCCCACATGTGCTCAATTGGGTTTAGGTCTGGAGACATACTTGGCCAGTCCATCACCTTAACCTTCAGCTTCTTCAGCAAGGCCGTTGTCATCTTGGAGGTGTGTTTAGGGTCATTATCATGTTGGAAAACTGCCCTACGGCCCAGTTTCCGAAGAGAGGGGATCATGCTCTGCTGCAGGATGTCACAGTATATATTGGAATTCATGTGTCCCTCAATGAAATGCAGCTCCCCAGTGCCGGCAGCACTCATGCAGCCCCAGACCATGATGCTGCCACCACCATGCTTGACTGTAGGCAAAACACATTTGTCTTGGTACTCCTCACCAGGGTGCCGCCACACACGCCGGACACCATCTGACCCAAACAGGTTTATTTTGGTCTCATCAGACCACAGGACATGGTTCCAGTAACTCATGTTCTTGGATTCATTGTCTTCAGCAAACTGTTTGCGGGCTTTCTTATGCATCGGTTTCAGAAGGGGCTTCTGTCTGGGGCGACGGCCATACAAACCGATTTGATGCAGTGTGCGGCGTATGGTCTGGGCACTGACAGGCTGACATCCCACTTCTGCAACCTCTGCAGCAATGCTGGAAGCACTCGCACGTCTATTTTTGGAAACCAACCTCTGGATATGACGCTGAGCACGTGGACTCAACTTCTTTGGTCGACCCTGGCGAGGCCTGTTCCGAGTGGAACCTGTCCTGGAAAACCGCTGTATGATCTTAGCCACTGTGCTGCAACTCATTTTCATGGTGTTGGCAATCTTCTTATAGCCAAGGCCATCTTTGTGAAGCGCAATAATCCTTTTTTTCAGCCGCTCAGAGAGTTCCTTGCCATGAGGTGCCATGTTGTCCAGCATTCAGAGAGAATTGTGCCCAAAACACCAAATTTAACAGCCCTGCTTATCATTTACACCTGAATCCTTGTAACACTAACGAGTCACATGACACCAGGGCGGGAAAACAACATCATTGGGCACAATTTAGGACATGTTCACTATGGGGTGTACTCACTTTTGTTGCCAGCTGTTTAGACATTAACAGCTGTGTACTGAGTAATTTTCAAAGGACAATAAATCTATACTGTTATTCAAGCAGCACACTGACTACTTTAAGTTATATCAAAGTTTCAGTAGGATAATGTTATCCCCTGAAAGGATATAACAGAATATTTGCAAAAATCTAAAGGGTGTACTCACTTTTGAGATATACTGTATATCTCAAATTTGCAATACTTGAGCAAATGTAATTAGTTGCATTCCATTGTTAATAATTAGTAGTATTCAAATATTTTACTTTAAGTAAAAATACTAATACCACACTGAAAATATTCCACTACATGTAAAAAATCCCCAAAAGTATGAATTTAGCCAAAAAGGATGAATTTAGAATAACAAACCAACATAGTAGTAATATTGTATTAATCTATAAATAGTCATTAGTATATAAATAATATGATTCAGACTCAGATATTGCTTGTGTTTTGAGAGTTTTGTCGGTGTCGGAGTTATTTTCTGAACTTGTTCTCAGAGGAGACCAAAGTGCTGCTTGTGGGAGCTGAGTGGAAGAACAGGATAATGGGCCTGAGTGTTGCTGGATATTAAAGTATTATGTCAGTGTATATTACTCAGCTGTGGAATGTAACTGAGTATATTTACTGAAGTGTACTTTAGTATGCTTCAAATTTGAGGTACTTGTACTTTCTACTTCTAGCCTATTTCACTATATGAAATATTGTACTTTTTGCTCCTCTACATTTATCTGACAGCTACATTACAAATTAAGATTGTTGCAGACAAAACATATGAAGAGTATATAAAGTTTTGTTATAAATTAAACTACCCAGCAGTTTATACAAGTACAGCTGAAACGATTAGTCGATTAATCAATCTGTCGATTGACAGAAAATGTATTGGCAACTATTTATTACATCTATACACATGTACATATTTTTAAAATGTCAAGGCTCCAGCTTCTTAAGTGTGATTATTTGCTGCGTTTCGTTTTAATAAATGTGATATTGACGTTTGGACTGCTGGTTGGACAAATCACACACTGTAAAGGTGACACTTTGGGCTCTTGTGACGGCATGTCTCACTACTTTCACTATTTTTACAAACCAATCACTCAAAAATGGAGAAAATAATCAGAAGATTAATAGATAATGAAAATAAGCATTAGTTCATAGTTCCAATTTTTATAAAGAATGTCCTGCTTTTATATATTACTTATAAATTTAATATAATAATATAATGTTTCTACATTTAGTACTTTATGTAAATTTTCCTGATTATACTTACATACTTTTACAATATATATGCAGGACTTCTACTTGTACGAGAACGAGATCACGGGTACAAGCGGCCGAAATGGGTTTTCTCAGACGGGTGGCTGGCATCTCCCTTAGAGATAGGGTGAGAAGCTCAGCCATCCGTGAGAGACTCGGAGTAGAGCCGCTGCTCCTTTACATTGAAAGGAGCCAGTTGACGTGGTTCGGGCATCTAGTAAGGATGCCACCTGGGCGCCTCCCTAGGGAGGTGTTCCAGGACATGTCCAGCTGGGAGGAGACCCCGGGGAAGACCCAGGACTCGGTGGAGAGATTATATCTCATCACTGGCCTGGGAACGCCTCAGGATCCCCCAGTCGGAGCTGGAGGATGTGGCCCGGAGAAGGGAAGATTGGGGTTCCTTACTGGAGCTGCTGCCCCCGCGACCCGATCCCGGATAAGCGGTAGACGATGGATGGATGGACTTCTACTTGTAGCAGAATATTTTTGAAAGGTTGTCTGAGTACTTTTACCTAAAGGATCTGAATACTTCCTCCCCCAGGTGTGTGAAATGTTTCCAGTCTGCTGTCAGCGGTATCATCTCGCCTGTTGTGCAGTTGCATGTGAAACCAGTGTTTTCCTGCAGGACATTTTTGACTCAGAGTTGCAACAGGAATAGCAGCAGATCACAAGAGGGAGTAAGTGGGTGAGAAGCAGAGATCATCGCTGTTGTGCTGCTTAATATGCATCATGAAAATCTGTCAGAAGATAGTCAGATATTCACAGCTCATATTATGAAAGGAAAGCTTTATCTGTATCTTCAGAAACTCCTCAACATTTAGAGGAAATGTCACATGTGAATCATCTTTGAAATGAAATGTTTTTATGTTTTAGTTGCTAAAGCTCTTGAAAGCATGAAAGCTTTTATTTATTTATTTAAATGTCCCTTTTTATGTTGGAAATAGATAAGATAGGCTAAAGCTGAATATTATATTTTTATTTCTCTTCACTTTCTCAAGAAAACTAAGCTTGTTATTGTCACTTCAATGTGTTGGCTAGTTTTTCTAAGAGTTTAATATGAATAATAACAACCATGGAGAGAATGAAGCAGGAATAAAGAAGATGATGCGTTTTGTCTTTGTCTGGCAAATGAATAATAATGATTAATTAGGTTTTAGCTGAATATTTCTAATTCTAACAGTGGTAATACATTATAGCAGTCGCAGCAGTAATGGACCTTGGACACTATAATTAAGAATAATCACTCTAATAGTAATTATTTAGTGTATTTCAAAGTGTGAACGACCTGGTTTGTAACATGTTAACAAGTTCCGTTAATATTCCACCATCATGAGACACGAAGGAGTCCAGTTTCATTCCTTCAGCGAATGCACTTCCATTTCCACTGTCTTGTGTGTGTGTGTGTGTGTGTGTGTGTGTGTGTGTGTGTGTGTGTGTGTGTGTGTGTGTGTGTGTGTGTGTATATGTGCGTGTGTGTGTGTTTTTGTGTGTGTGTGCATATGTGTATGGGTGTGTACAGGCATAATACAGTGTGGAGGGTAAGTGCCAGTAGTTATTTCTGCATAAACAAACTGTGAGCCTGAAGCAAGAACAATCGAAGCCAATGTTGACATTGTGGCGCACACACACACACACACGCACGCACACGCACACACACACACACACACACACACACACACACACACACACACACACACACACACACACACACACAGAGTCAGACAGGTCATTTGTTAAACTCAAGGGAATGATTCGATTTCAGCAGAGTTGCTCTCTCTGCATCTCTTCCTCCTACTTGACCTTTTCCTTGTGTTTTCCAATCAGCAGCTCGTCTTCTTGTTCTTGTTCTTCTTCGTTCTAATTCTTCCGCTGTACAATATCCTCTATAGATTTTTCAAGTCAGGGGAATAAAGGCTAAATAGACAGCTTGTCTGTTTTAAATGGATTCAAAAGAGGAGGTAAAACTGTGCATGGATTCCCGCTCCTCAGTGTTTTGTAAGTATTGATTGATAAATTAATCTGTAGTTCATCAATAGCAGCTGGTTCAGACTCATGATTGGGTTTTAGAACAGGAAGTCTATGAGGCAACTCCCATTTTTAGTGCACAATTCAGCAGTGGTGGAAGAAGTACTCAGAGCGTTTACTTAAGTAGAAGTAGTAATATCACAGTGAAATACTCTGTTACATGTACCAAAATCCAAAGTGCTCATCATGCAGAACAATCCATTTCATAATCATTTATATTATATCACTTGATTATAATTTGTGACATGTGTTAATCACAGACCACTTCATTTCTTTGTACTTTTTACATTGGCAATAAAGTATTCTATGAATGTTGCAGCTGGTAAAGGAGAAGTTCATTTTATTTACTTTATATGATGATGATGATGTCTCGGTCTGGCTCTGTCCAGCTGCCTTTTAAACATTTTGTTTCCCCTGCTAATCAGCTCCCTGCCTCTTTCCCCTCACCTGACTCCTCCACCCATCTCTCCACCTGCACTCCATCCCCTTCTCAGATTAGTTTGACTGGTTTTTCTGTTCTTGATGGATCCCCGTGTTTGTTATGTGAAGTTTTGTTTTGCCTTGCCTGCACCAAATCTTAAATTAAATTTGTTTCCTGTTAAAGTTCCTGTTGCCTGCAGCCTCCTGTATGTGGATCCACCTGCTCCACTCTTCATGACAAATGTGTCGCTTAATCTAATATTAAACAATACATCATGCCTGATATATATTTTGTATTCATAATCTAAATCTGCAAAGTAACTAAAGCTCTGAAATAAATTTAGTAAAAAGTAGAATAATTGTCTCCATGATGTAGTGAAGTAGAAGTATAAAGAGCGTAACATGGAAATACTCAAGTAAAGTAAATCACTCAAAATTGACGTGAATGTACTTATTTACTTTCCACCACTGACCATTATTAGATTATTATTAGTTTATACTGTTGCATCAGTGTGTACGCAGTATTTAACTGTTGTAGCTGCAGCTGTTGTAGATGGAGCTAGCGTTACTGTTGGGACAGACATAGTCTGTTGGAACCAAAATTCCAAGTCCCCCGGAGAACAGTAATTATACTATCATGGCAATAACAGATGCCCCCGCTTCTCTCACCTAAACAGATCAACTGCAGAAGGTAGCCAGAAGGTGATCCAACGTTCATCGGGTGATTCGACACTTAACCATAACAGCTTCTCGTTGGCGGGTCAGCAGTGGTGGCCAAATCACTGCCCATCTCCTCCTGGCTTCCAGCGCCACTCTTCCCTTCTGTTCCATAAGCGACAAAAGGCTCTTACGGCTGTCTCCCCCAACCTGTGGGCTGCTGCTTTTCTCCCTTTTCATGTCGTTCAAATGACTGTAGCCATTCTCAACCCTGACTGTGCTAGGAATACTCTGCAGCCGACCTCGACTGGGAATAGCCAAGCCTGCCACCCTTTCTCCCCGCAATCTTGCTGCAGGTCAAAAGCTTGGTCTCAGCCCTCTTCCCATGGGACTCTCAGTTCGACAAGGATGATCATTTGAACCTCTACAGACCACAAAACCACATCTGGCCTCGAGGTTGTTTGGATTCCCCGGGGGAGATGCCGCCTTCTTCCCAGGTCGACTCTCATCTCCCATGATTGTGCTGTTTGCAGTAAGTTGTTCTTTGTTCTCTTATCTGGCTGTTGGCCCCTCTCACAAATTTGATTGATGGTATGGCTCCAATATGTCAGCGGGCGTCTCAGGGTCTTTGGGTGAGTGCCATTTTACACCGTGCCAGGATATGAGCCATGGTGCCATTTCATTTTATTTTAACTTTACTTCAGGTCATTCATTAAAATGGAGACAACGATTACAGGATACACGAAGAGAGACTATGGAAATACACTGTGGCAAAAACATAGAAATAGACATGAGATACACACACACACACACACACACACACACACACACACACACACACACACACACCCACCCACACACACCCACACACGCACACACACACACACACACACACACACACACACACACACACACACACACACACACACACACAGATGCTATTTGGTATGTAGAATTGTTTGTTTTCCATGTTGACGGATGGTTACACTCTGTTTGTGCTTGTTCAGGTAGAAAACAGGACATCACCGCCAACTGGACAAAAACAAAAACTTGATTCTCTTCAGTGGAGACCTCATCACTCAAAATATTACCTTTCTTTTAGTTTTGCCTGTTTTGTCTCCTATCTTCTTTATGGTAAGTGTATAGTTGAATAATTCAATGCTTTATTAATTTGAGTAATTAGTTCAAAAATAAACATTCAGGCTATTTATTGAAACCTTTGGAAAATTGAATTGCGGTCATTTCTTTTCCTGACAGAAACAGAAAAACATACATTTACAAGCGAGGACATTTAAAGTAGATATAAACAAAGGACTATACCTTCAAGAGCAGCAACAAAGAAAGAAAGAGATTAGGACTGTGAAATCATTGTGGCTCTGATATATTACATAACTACAAGTTAGTGAAGACAAATCTGAATCTTTATAAGATGCTATCAGCATTGTTTTATCTGCCTCAAGTCATCCTGAATTTTTTTTAAACCCTAATTGAACTATATAAAGTTTGGTTTTGACAAGTGCTGTACAAATAAAAGTGTTTCATTATCTATTTATGACACGATATTTACTGTCATTCATTCTTGTCCAGTGCGAGATTAATATTGTTCCTTTTAATTAAACTCAACTGTGCAAGAAAGCAAATAAGCTTCACCACAAATGTCCAACTGTTCCTTTAGGAAGTCTTGATGATAAAACAAGTAGATGTAATAAACATCAAATTATATTTAGTTCTTACTGTAACAGTAATGCTTTGAATGAGGCTGTTCCCCTGTTTGGGACTTTCCTGGACTGTATCTATAATATCTACACAGCTCAGGAGTGGAGCATGTCTAGTTTGTTGACCTCAGGATTTTAGACAATTATGTAGTTCTGATGACCACTGGTGCCACAAAACAACCCCAGGTCATCTGGGAAAAAGTGGAACTGGACTAGATTTTTTCCTCAATGCAGCATCCTGAAATTTCTACAGGACAAAAAAGTAAAACCACTGGTTTCATTTAAAAAGATGCATTGTATTTACAAGTTTTTTTTTAATGTAAACTCTTAATCTGAAAAGAAACTACAGCGGTCAGATACATGTAATGAAGTAGAAGTATATTGTAACATAACATGTAAACACTCAAGTGAAGTACCTTCATTTGTATTTAAGAAATAAAGCCAAAACTACCTGTAGGAAGACACCGGACAATATATAAATGAGTGTTTTTTCTTGTAATTTGTGTGAACTTTTAAAAACCTTTAACAAGCAGACTGCGTGACTTTGTTTACAGCAGGATGCACTTGGTTTAAGATGCTGTCGATCCAGATCTGTCAGGCAGCTGAGTCGGCGGCTCAGAGGGCAGCTAGTCAATAACTGTAAAAGGACACTTGGCCTATATAATCGGATTCCTTTCTGAGAGTTTCTTCTCCATCTACGCTCCACGGACTTCCTTCCTTTCCTTCTTCTTTCCATTACGAGAAACTGGAGACAGAGAGGAACAACACTAACCAATCCTGGATTCTTTAATGAAGCTCACATCAACATACCATCCTTTTTTCTTTCTTTTTTATGCATTAAAGAAATGTTATGGTTATATGGCATGCAAAACAAAAAGTAATAAAGATACAAATATGATAACACAACATAACAAGCAACAAAGCAGAAGAGGGAAGAGAAAAAAAAGGTAACGAAAATGAACAATATCAGGTATAATTAACAGAAAATTGATAAATTAATTAATTGTCATACACAGATTAATTGTCATATGTAACCCGGGGAACGTTAGTAATATTGTGTGTTGTATACAATATTCAATTTGGTATATTTAATTTACTTGATCCTTCCATTTTGAGTTAATTAATTGGTCATCTTTTAACTAATTGCTTGTAATTACTATGAATTACTCTAATAGAGTTCTAATAAAAGTAATAGGATGAGTGGGCTTTTATAAATACTAATATACTATATATAATAATTTCCCAGAAGCCACTTGCAGCTTTACATGACCAAAATATGTGATGTGATTTGCCTTCTGTTCACCAAATTCTCTCCAGCATCTTGAAGGGAAATTGTCTTTGTACTTACTTTGAATTTGTCTAAAAATATAAAATAATAATCTTCCACATGTATTCTTTTCAATAGTCTGAGTTAGTTGTTTCATGTATGTATTTTGCAAATTTGTTCCCTATCAGCTGGTGATATAATGCACGAAAGTTAATTTTCCCATTTCTTTTTTAACATTGACATTACTGTTTATCTTGATGGTTAACTTATAATATTTAACATACCATACTAATGAAGTACAGTTCATTTGAAAGTTTGGTAGAGACCTGATTTGAGGCGGGGGCTTAATTAATGAGTATTTGTGCTGAATCAAGGGCAAGTTATCATTTGCCCTGCTGCTCGGGTCCCCTGGTGATTCAGCACAAATTGAGAGAGCAGAGCAATTCCCCAGGAGTTTGGTTTAATTTCTTCTGTGGGAGAGATTCCACTGAACCATGTTAACCCCACAGCACCACCAGGAAGTTAAGTTGCACAAGGAGCCTTAAAGTTTAAAAACAATATGAGATGAAAGGCTGTGCTTTATAGTCCTTAACAAATGGCTGCTCTGAATCCCTGTGAAGAGAGAACAGTATTTCAAAATGTAAATCTGATGCAGAAAAACAAGCACATTATGTTTTCTTATGATGCAGCTTGAGACAGTAAGCAGTTTATTGTTGAAACATGTGAAACATCGTTGAAAGTGATGGAGTTAAGGTAAGTTTTACAAGGCTTCAGTTCTTTAAGTTTTCTACTTCTACTCTGTATTACTACTACTGCTACTGCTATTACTACTACTACTACTACTACTACTACTACTACTACTACTACGACTACTACTGCTGCTGCTACTGATGTCACTGCTACTGCTTCTACTACTGCTACTGCTACTACTGCTGTTGCTGCTGTTACTACTACTGCTACTACTGCTACTACTGCTGCTGCTGTTACTACTACTGATGCTGCTGCTACTACTACTGCTACTGCTGCTACTACTTCTACTGCTACTGCTGCTGCTACTGCTGCTACTACTACTGCTATTACTGCTGCTGACACTGCTACTACTGCTGCCGCTGCTGCCACTACTGCTGCCACTACTGCTACTGCTGCTACTACTGCCGCTGCTTCTACTGCTATTGCTGCTACTATTGCTACTAATACTACTACTACTACTACTACTACTACTACTACTACTACTACTACTACTGCTACTACTACTACTAATGCTACTGCTGCAGCTGCTACTGCTGCTACTACTACTGCTATTACTGCTGCTGACACTGCTACTACTGCTACTAATGCTGCTGCTGCTACCACTACTGCTGCCATTACTGCTACTGCTGCTACTACTGCTGCTGCTTCTACTGCTATTGCTGCTACTATTGCTACTAATACTACTACTACTACTACTACTACTACTACTACTACTACTACTACTACTACTACTACTACTGTGGCTGCTGCTTCTACTGCTGCTACTACTACTGCTATTACTGCTGCTGACACTGCTACTACTGCTACTACTGATGCCGCTGCTACTGCTGCCACTACTGCTACTACTACCGCTAATGCTTCTACTACTGCCGTTGCTATTACTGCTGCTGATACTACTGCTGTTGCTACTGCTACTGCTACTACTGCTGTTGCTACTACTGCTTATACTACTGCTGCTGCTACTGCTACTACTGCTACTACCGCTACTACTGCTGTCGCTGCTACTGCTGCCACTACTACTGCTACTACTGCTACTACTGCTGGTGCTTCTACTGCTATTGCTACTACTATTGCTACTATTATTGCTACTAATACTACCACTACTACTGCTACTACTGCTGCTGCTACTGCTACTGTTGCTGCTACTACTACTACTGCTGCTGCTACTGATGTCACTGCTACTGCTTCTACTACTGCTACTGCTACTACTGCTGTTGCTGCTGTTACTACTACTGCTACTACTGCTACTACTGCTGCTGCTGTTACTACTACTGATGCTGCTGCTACTACTACTGCTACTGCTGCTACTACTTCTACTACTACTGCTACTGCTCCTGGTGCTGCTACTACTGCTGTTGCTACTGCTACTACTATTACAGCTATCAGAAGTAATATATAGTTGATAATCAGTGTTTAAAAAAAATGAAATATGGATCACATGACTATTTCTATGTTAAGGTGTCATCTGCCTCTCAGCTCTATGTACAGTAGCTTTATTGTTTTTAAATTCACGACCCACAACTTTTTATTATGTCGTTTTCAGAGAAAAAAACATAAAAACCCATCGCACACTATACCTGCTCATCAGCAAACAGCAAACAGACACAGTTAGAGCATTTAGCAGCTATAGACAAATATTTCCCTCAAGAGTTGATGAATATCAAAAACAGAGCTACAGTACAAGAGAGAACATATTGGACTTACATTCAGATAGACACAAACACAACTTCAATTATATAATTATGCTCTGAAACTGCTGGATGCATTTTTGTTCAAATATGCTGGGAGAGAGGGGTCTAGCATTTGAGGGATACCCTTTAATCGGTGAGATGTAACTGAGAACTTGTTTCCACTACCTCCAAGTTCCTCTAAAAACCTAGGTTATTGCCAGTTTACAATGCTCAGAAATGTAAACATCTACTATTGTATTACAACTGGGAAAAACTCAGCAAAGCTTCAGAGCAGCTACTAAAAGAACCTTGAGGTGAATAATTTTCCTTCTCTGCTGCTTTTTTTCTCATATTCAATAATGAATATTGAACCTCCACATAAAAGAAAGATTGTGACTCCCACGCCTGGTTAACCCTGATGACATTCCTGTGTAATTGTTTTTATTGAGACATGACAAAAAACCTCCAGAGCCACAGAAGACATTATACTGAAGTAGTTCTCCCTGTGACTAGTAAACTGACCTTTATGTGTGAAATTGGTGGAATGCCCCTTTAATACTCTGGATAATCCTTATTGATGGTGTCGAGCAAAAAATCTCCAGTCCTGTTCCAGTTAGTGAGGATGGTTTCAGACTGGATTGATTTGTCAGCATGCTCCTGTAGCCTCGTAGCGTCGCAGCTTGCTCTCTGGTTTCCCTTTGCCTCCCTCCTGGTCATGGATTAGCATGTAATCTCTGATATTCATCAGCCCGCCATGTCAGAGGTCTTCTTATTACAACGTCGCTCTCATCCCGGTGTAGATGACCTGGATTGTACTGGTTTGTAAAAGAAGACTCAGTTCAAC